>NW_007202495.1:0-1530 GCF_000164805.1 Carlito syrichta | reverse complement strand
TTTGCAATCCATTCCATTCCATTCAATTCCTCTCATTTCCATTCCTCTCCATTCCATTCAATTCCATTGATTCCATTCCATTAAATTCCATTCCATTCCACTCCACTGCATTCTGCTCCACTCCATTTCACTCCATTCCATTCCATTACACTCCATTCCATTCCATTACATTCTTCTGCATTGCATTCCTCTCCATTTCATTCCATTTAATTCCGTTTATTCCATTCCTCTGCATTCCATTCCATTCCATTCCATTCCTTTCCGTTCCATTCCTCACCATACCATTCCATTCCATGCCATTGCGTTCCATTCAATTCCTCTCCATTCAATTCCTCTCCATTCAATTCCAATCCATTACATTCTATTGCATACCTCTCCATTCCATTCCTCTCTATACCATTCCATTCCTCTTTATTCCATTCCATTCCTTCCCATTCCACTACATACCATTCCATACCACTCCATTCCATTCCTCTCCTTTCCATTCCATTCCAATCTATTACATTCTATTGCATTCCTCTCCATTCCATTCCATTCCTCTCTATTCCATTCCTCTCCATCCCGTTCCGTTCCATTCCTTTCCATTCCACTTCATACCATTGCATTCCGTTTCATTCCTCTCCATTCCATTCCTCTCCATTCTATTTCATTACAATACACTTCATTCCATTCCATTCCATTGCATAACATTCCACTCCTCTCCATTTCATTCAATTCCATTGCATTCCATTCCTCTCCATTCCTTTCCAATCCATTCCTCTCATTTACATTCCTTTCCATTCCATTCCATTCCATTAAAAACCATTGATTGCCATAACTTTCCATTCCATTCCATTCCATATCATTGCACTCCACTCGATTCCATTCTACTCCATTCCATTCCATTCCATTCCACTCCATTCCATTTCATACCATTTTATTCTTTCTTCTGCATTCCATTCCATTCATTTCCTTTTCAATCCATTCCTCTCCATTCCATTCCTCTCCATTCTCTTCCTTTACTTTCCATTTAATTCCATGTTAGTCCATTACTCTCCAATCCATTCATTCCATTCCATTCCATTCCTCTCCATTTCATTCCCTTCATTCTTTTCCATTCCATTTCTTTCCTCTTCATTTCATTCCATTCCTCTCTATTCCTTTCCATTCCATTCAATTCCTCTCCTTTCCATTCCTCTCTATACCATTCCAATCCATTCCATTCCATTCCTCTCCATTTCATTCCCTTCATTCCTTTTCATTCCATTTCTTTCCTCTTAATTTCATTTCATTCCTCTCTATTCCTTTCCATTCCATTCAATTACATTCAATTCCTCTCCTTTCCATTCCTCTCTATACCATTCCAATCCATTCCATTCCATTCCATTCCATTCATTTATTTTTTTTTATTGTGAAGTTGTGGGGTACAGTTGAGGGTTAGGTATACAATTGCGTTTCATTCAGGCACCCTGCTGATATGGGGTGTTTCCTCGTTCCCAGACAGATATTTGCTACTGTTAATCCCATTTCCCTCCCCCCACCATAGTTTCC
>NW_007202494.1:0-913 GCF_000164805.1 Carlito syrichta | reverse complement strand
TGCCCACTGTGTTGCATCATGTCATGAGAGAAGCAATGGTCAGGGCATTCTCATCCTCCTCACTGTTCCCTTCCTGCTCAGGGCCCTGGCTGAAGTAGGGGAAGGGGGTACTGAGGAGGAAGCAGTTGGCATCCCCATGCCCTGTTCCTTACACTTTGGAATTACCCGAACAGAAGCAAGGCTTCTGTTTCTGCTTCCTTCTCCAGGCCCTAGAAGGCTCTGTAAGACACAGGCTGGCTTTTTCCTATCAGTATTTTATCCAGATTGTTACAAACAAGTGGGCAGTTGGGTTAAGGCCAGCTCACTCAGGCTGTAATGTGTCTTGCGTGCACTCTGGGCAGAAGGTGTCTCACTCATCCTTGACAGGCCCATTCATGTCAAAAGTTCATTTACTCTGTCTCACTTCTGCAGAAGTTCCCTGCCCCTTTCCTCCCCAAGAATGCACTGAAAGACTGAGGGCTGATTGGCCATTGGCTTCCTTCTTGATGTTTGGTGAGATGCAGTTGTTGGTGGACATCTTATGTCCCGCTCTCCCAGCTGAGCCTCCAGACAAGAAGCACAGGCCTGCCTATCAGTCTGGCTGAGAGGCAGCCAGGTGTGGGGGAGAGATAGATAAAGGGAAAAAGTATGAGTGGAATATCTCGTTCCCAACCATGGTTCTTTCCTTTTAACTCTGCCCTTGGGTGATCTGTGCTAGGCTCTGGAGATGGGAGGTAGAGATGGTCCCTGGTTGAATCCTGTGTGGTCTTTTTTTTTTTTTTGAGTTGGAGTCTCACTCTGTCACCCAGACTGGAGTGCAATGGCCGCTCCCGGCCACCGCAGCCTCGACCTCCTGGGCTCCGGCAATCCTTCCGCCTCAGCCTTCCACATAGCTGGAACTACAGGCGCACACTACCACGCCCGGCTAATTTTT
>NW_007202493.1:0-640 GCF_000164805.1 Carlito syrichta | reverse complement strand
TCCACGCCCCCAGAATCACCACGTCCCTATCGCCACCTGTCTGCAGACTCCTCATCACTGAGTCCCCAGCATCACCACCACGTCCTCAGCATCACCGAGTCGCCAGCATCACTGTGTCCCCAGCACTGACCGTCGGGTACTCAGCATGACCTTGTCTTTCGGCCACGAGGAAGGGAGACACAAGCAGGAAAGGTTTTCTTCTTTGAAGAGGCTTACTCCTCTTTCATCTCCAAAACGGCCCCGCCACTGGGTTATTCATTTGTTCAGTGATTCATGCAGTCTCTCATTCACCCCTCCACCCCCCTGCCGCAGGCCCTCCACCCCCCTGCCGGCTACACAGGCCCTCTCCGGCATCACCTGCCCGTGGATCGAATTTGCTGTGCGTTGTAAGAGCACCAGTATTTTCTGGATGCAGGAGCGAGAGCAAGTATCCAACTAAAATTTCTGAGCCTCTATTGTATATTAGGCTCTACCTAGTGTTCTGGAAGTACAAAGATTAAGAAGACCTAGCACTCAATTCAAAACCTTTGCATTCGAGTGTGACAAGCAGACACATTGATACTACACACCATAATCGATACCTCGATATATATACATATTGCCTATATGATATCCCTGGGTGTGACAGAAAGCTGAGAAA
>NW_007202492.1:0-733 GCF_000164805.1 Carlito syrichta | reverse complement strand
GGTCCCGAGAGGCTGTGACCAGTTCAGAAGACACAGGGTCACCGGGGCAGGCTCAGGGACAAGGCAGGGATGCCGGCAACACGCGGGTTTTGGGGAGTTACCAGCCACCCAACAGCCTCCTCCAGGCCGCTGCGAGGGGTGCGGGGGCGTGGTGGCCCTCAGCCCCACTGGGAGGGCCCCTGCTGGGCTTGGGGGAACATGCAGGCACGGGAAGGCCTTCAGACAACCAGGGACACACGGATGCCGGGCATTGGTCTGTGCGGGGAGAAGAGCGGGCGCTCATGTCGGGAGGAGGGCCAGGGAGCCCACCCCCTGGCGTCGAGGCTAATCCCGTCTCAGTACAGCATTTTACAAAACTTGGGGGGGTTGTAGAGACACGGTCTCACTCTGTGGCCCAGGCTGGAGTGCAGCGACAAGATGACGGTTCGCCGCAGGCTCCAACTGCTGGGCTCCGGCGATCCTCCCGTCTCAACCTCCCGTGAAGTTGCGACTGCAGGTCAGCTACCATTTGTCGAGACCCAGCTTGTCCAGTGGCTCTGCCACCAGCGCAGTGCAGAGCTGGCTCCCGTGGGCCTCCTCCACAGCTCTTGTGCGCCTCAGGGTAGGGCTCTCACTGCGGGCCGATGGCAAGCGCGCTGCAGGCCAGGACTCAGGGAGCCCCGTGCGGCCCAGTCGCCGGGTCTCAGTCACCAGCGTGGGGTGTCTGGGTAGCTTGGTCGGAGGCAGGCTAAGC
>NW_007202491.1:0-5845 GCF_000164805.1 Carlito syrichta | reverse complement strand
GAACAGGCGAGGCTGGTCCTCGAGGAGGACTTGTACCTCCTCAAGTGTTGGTTTAAGGTCGCTAATTAGGAACACGTTTGAATATCCTTAGCAATTCTCTTAAAAGAATCGCAAAGAATGGTGATGTGGGTACCCAGACCAGGGTCTCCACTGTCTTTCCCAATCTGCCACGGCTGGGGCAGTGGCCCTGTTGGTTCTGCAACACCCACCAGGGGCTCTGGGTAAACTGGTCCTCGGAAAAGAGGCCTCTGAGGGCACTGCCTGTAGGAAACCTGGACAGGCACCCGTGGGCGGTTCCCCAGCAGGACCCACAGAAAAAGATGGTGAAGGAGGGCTTGGCAAGAGGCCATGCATGGGCCGGGGTGGGGGCAAAAGAAAGCTCTGGAAGCCCCAGGAGACAGGGACTCAAGGCCTGTCAGGCTGCAGCTGCCGACCCGGGAAGACTTGAGCAGTGCTTAGCCGCCCACGCAGCCCAGCATGCTGGGGTGGGCTTCAGGGAGGAGGAGGGCCAACGTGGAGGGAGCCACAGCTTCCTCCCTTGGGAGTTCTGGGAATGTGGAGGCTGGGGGGCGGGGGGCGAGGGGACATCGGGAGCTGGACTGTCAGGAGTCAAGCTGGGTTTGGTTTTTGCAGGTGTTTTTCATGATTAATGGGTAAAATTCAGTAGAAAGGAAACTTAAGGACATCATAGGAGAGAAATTGCTCATATCTTGAAGACACTTGGAAAGGCTCTGACATCTTTAAACACACGCTTGCAACTTCCCGAGGCCTGCAGACCTGTCCCAGGAAAAGGGGAGGTGCAGGAGCTGCAGAGCCAGGCCCACCTGCCAGATGCGTCTGAGGAACACGCAGGCCAGGAGGCAGTCGTCCTCGTAGTCAGCGGAGCCAGGCGACTCCACCAGGGCCAGCAGGATGTGCGCGCAGGCCAGCGTCTCCAGCTGCCTCACGTTGCGCAGTTTCTCCAAGGACGCCATCTCCACATCCTTGGACACTGGACTTTCTGGGGACATCTGGACAGGGACGTGCTCCTCTATGGAACAAGGGTGCCTGAGGCTGAGAACGGGCCCAGACTTGGCATGTCTGGGGGCCCAGGCATCACCTCTCCTGCCACGTGACTTGCCTGCCCAGGCCTGTCTACTGGACTGCCTGAGGCTCCTGACCGCAAGCCCAGGCCCGGGGCTAGCGGGGAGGCATGGGCCAGGGCCTGGCTGGTCTCCTTGGGGCTCACATCTGCCCTCAGACTCGCCCAGGCTCTGAGCAATGAGCCTCTACCATAGTTTCGCCTCTGCTGGTCTGAGCTGGGGTCTCCGGCCCTGACTTGCCAGACTGGCGGGCTGGGCGTGGAATGGAGGGTCCACCTGCTTCTCTTATATGCATACTGGCACCGTCCCAGGCCCTGCCTGTCTCCTGTGCCCCTGAGTTCTGCAGGCTAAGAACAGAAGCCCCTCGGCAGCGGGAAGGACTCCCTGGAGCCGGGCTGGGGCCGCCCACACAGCCTCCCTGTCTGGAACACCGACCGACTCGGCTCCCTTTTGGGCCCAAGTTGCTCTCTGATAGAGAGCAGTGTTGGACTTCCTTTGCCAAAGGTTAAGATTGGCCTCCCTCCGAGCAGCTCTGCATGTCTCAGCTCACCTGCTCGGGCATCCTGGGCAGGCTTCAGAGGGCTCCATGCTTGCTGCCCTGGGTGTCCCTGGAAGCCCTGTGTGTCTGTGCCTGAGCCTGGGAACCCCGCTGTTCCCACCACACCCGCCAGGGGCTCTGGACCAACTCGCACCCCACTCCCTGCAGCTGTATCCCCCTTCCTGTCGCAGCCTAGGCACTTCAGCACTGCCCGAGAGTCTGGGCTTCTGAGAAGGACCTCGTGCCTGTCCTGGCTCAGGACTAGCAACCCCTGGGAGGGTGGCCCTGACCAAGCCAGTATCCTTGGGCGCTGTAGGACATCTGGAGCCCGCCCAGCTCTGGTTGGACCTGCCACACGGGTGAGCAGCCTGTGAGCCTCCACTCTTCATAGCAGGCCCGAGGCAGCCACCCTCTGGTTCACCCTGAGGGAGCCTCTGCCCCTGGTTCACCCCGGCTGGTGCCCGGCACTGGCTGTGTTTAAACCTCTGGATGATTCCGGTGATGACGAGGCCACCGGTCCTCACTCACCAGCAAGCCTCCAGCCCTCACACTGTCACAAGCCGGGGCCCTGATGACTACAAGGCCAGTGATGATGGGAAACCAAGAGAACAAGCTCTGGCCTAGGGTTGGCAGCAGCCTGTGGGGATGACCAAGATGCCTGCACGACTGAGGTGCACCACCTCCAGAAGGAAGGAGCTCTGGGCCCGGCAGCCCCCATTCGGGAGAACATGCCTTTCCCCTCATCTGGATCGAGCCTTTCTGATAAAGCGATCTGATAAAAGTGAGGCTGACTCACTTAAGGCCCTGTCCTGAGGATGGCACTGAGGCCAGCCCGGGGCATGGGGACATTGGGACATGGACGACATGCTGCTGGGAATGCACTTCAGTGTTGGCAGCGAAATGCCGAATTCTCTGAATGGAAAACAGATATGGCGGCCCTGGGACCAGACGGCACTGAAGGGAAGACCAGTGGGGCAGCCGTGGAGTTGGCACCAGGCCACCTGTGTCTGCTCACCCTCTGGCTGGGGTGCAGGCTCGGGCTCTGACTTGGGCTCAGGCTCGGGCTCTGGCTCAGGGACATCCCTAGGAGGCTTCATCGCCAGCAGGATCTCAATGGCCCACTTGAGGTGGTAGGTCACATCTTCAAGAGGAAACTGTTTGTGATACAGCCACTTGCTGAATTCCATGATGTAATCAACCTTTTGCCACTCGCTTTCTGGCTTCTGTGGGTTTAAACAAAAAAGGACAGCAGAGGTGCTGTGCTTACCCCGTCGGCATCCCAAGGAGCTAGGGATAAAGAAGTCATCTATCAGATGAAATAATTTTGTTGGTTCATTTGCTACAAGAAAGGGCTTGTCTTCACTCTGTATTTACCATAAGAAGACCACCTCTCATGAGACAGTTTTGCTGTCTAGACTTGTTACGGTGTTACAAGCTAAAGGCAATGATGCTGACCCTATAAATTGTCTATAGACATTAAACACTCCCTTTCCAGCCGGGCTCGGTGGCTTAGCCTGTAATCCCACACTTTGGGAGGCTGAGGTGAGTGGATTGCCTGAGCCCACTGGTTCGAGACCCGCCTGGACAACTTGGCAAGACCTCATCTCCACAATAAATCAAAAAATCAGCCGGGTGTGGTAGCGCACACCTGTAGTTCCAGCTACTCGGAAGGCTGAGGCAGAAGGATGGTTGGAGCCCAGCAGGTCGAGGCTGCGGTGGCCGGGAGCGGCCACTGCACTCCAGTCTGGGCGACAGAGTGAGACTCCAACTCAAACAAACAAACAAACAAAAAACAAACAAACAAAAAACACTCCCTTTCCTCCCAACCTCTGCTTTTCATATTTTAATTGGCCACAGGGATAGCAGCTGATTTACTGGATCAGGCCGTGACAAAGGTGTGCGAGGTCCATACGAAGGTATGTTTTCACACACAGTGTGTAGCAAGGCTAAGACTTGGCAAAATCGCTCTGTGCCCTGTTCTCTTTGCGGGTACCTGCTGCCTGTCACCCATGCCCAGGGCCTCCCGGCTCCCCAAGGGGCCCCCGTGCAGTGAAGTGTCACACAGCAGGGTTCCCTGGCAACGCAACCTCATCTTCACGTGGCCCCATCCGGACGGTTCTGTGGTTACCCTCCATCTCCCTGCTGGAGGAAAAGCTCCCGGGGGACAGGGAAGGTGCTGGCTTTGTCCTGTGCCCAGACCCCAAGGCCAGCCCAAGGTCTGGCACCGGCACAGACAGGACCAGAGTCGCTGCAGAACTGAAGGAAGCCGCCCCTGCCTGCCCTCAAGGTGCAGAGCCACGGCCCAGCTCTGGGCTCAGCCCAGCCCGCACCATCTCCCTTTCTTTCACGCATCTTGCTGTGTGCCTGGGAGCTTCTCCAGCAGGACGCACCTCGTAGCAGCATCGCCCAGCACTCCCAGGAGCTGTCACCACTACTCGACTCCACTGCCAACGTCTGTAGCTCTGAGCTGTCACCCGTGCCCATGGAGTCATTCCACAAGTATCTCCACCCTGTGCAGCTAACTCTGCCAGGCACTGGGCATGCCTCTGATGACACGGGCTTTATATCCCAGAGGCAAACGTGCCACCGAATGAACACTTACTTCAGGGGCGGGGCAGGTGCCCTGACACAAAGGCAGGGAGAAGCACGTGCACAGTGGTCAGGGCTGGGGAGCTGGGAGGCCGTAGGGATGAGGCTATCCTGGGAGGAAGCTGAGCAGAAGCTCGAGGGAGGAGAGGGAGGCCTACAGAGGCATTTGTCGCGTGAGTGCTGCAGGCCAGGGTGAGGGCTGAGTGGGAAAGAGGGTCCAAGCGGGGGAGTGAGCTGTGGCTGTGAGTGTGGGGTGTGGCGTGTGGTTGTGAGCACAGCTGAAGCAGAGAGCAGAGAGTATGGTTTGACCTGGACTGGGGGAGGCTCCCGATCAGGCAGGAGTGGGAGCTGCTTGGTGGATGCTGCCTGCGTGGGACGAGGGTGGAGGGGATGCGGTGGCAGGGAGGGGGGGAGCCCGGGAGGGAGAGTGCTGATGGGCCAGTGTGGGTGTGGGTGTCAATGTGAGTGTGAGTACACCCGAGGCCTCCGCTACCCCCTGCAGAGGGCGGCCCTGAACCCTGGAGCCAGCCAAAGAGCTCACGGGAGGATGTGCTGAAAGCCAAAAAAACACTGTACTAACCAGAAAAGCCTTTTAAGATATTCACTAACATTGTGCAGCCCTCATGCCTTTCGAGTCAGAGGACTAGACACCTTCAGTCTCCATGACGAAGTCCTTAGAGGTGTTCCTCGTGGACCTTGCTCCTGGTGACCAAAGGTATCAAATCAGCGGCCAAAGGGCTCCCTCCCCCCAGCCAAGGGTATTGAGAGAGGCATCTGTCTCGGTTTCTTGGGGGTGGAAAAGGGAAACCAACGTCCTCAAGATCCCCAGATCCAGAACACTGCAGAGCCCTGCTCCCCCGACAGCCCCTGCCCGTGTGGGCCCCCTCAGCTCCAGAGGAGTCTGCTCTTTCCACGAAGGGATGCACCCGCTGGCTCCCTGGTCGGTGACAAGGACCCATGCCCCTCCATGCTGGAAAGAGACCCCAGAGAGCAGCTGCATCCATTCTCCTTGCCTCATCCGCAAGGGACTGCCCAAGTCTCCACTGGAGGCGCATCCTGCAGGCCCATCAGTCCCAGCTTCCTGAAGTGTCCGCCCAAGCCAGGTCCCAGCTGTGGAGCTTCTCTCCATATGACAATCCCTATAATTAAAACCTAAGTGTTATTCACAATCACTCAAGGTTAATAAAATTCGGACCTGCAGTGCCTGGATTGCATTGTTATAGCAGGTTAACTCTCCATCGACATTCTTCGAGTTCAAGGCCAGACGGTGCCACATGCGTGCCAAGTAGTCCTCACTCTCGTCCTTGAATTTCTGTATCTCCATGGTAAAATTCTGGCCAAGTTTGGCCTTCACAATGACCATGTGTTTGAAAATCAAGCTAAAGGAAAGGGAAGATGAGAAAGCAACGCTTGACTTGAACGATGCATTTAAAAATATATATGATGTCTCCAAAACTTATCGTTTGTCCACTTTCCTACTTCAAAAGGTACAGCAAAATGGAGCCTGAGTGAATGTGTGTTTGTGTACCATGCTGTGGTTTAAGCCCTTGCCCTCCTTGTACTGAATTTCGAGTGGGAAACCAAGTCACTCAGTGGAAATGGGGAGGTGGGGGCGGGGCGAGGTGGCTGGGGGGTG
>NW_007202490.1:0-939 GCF_000164805.1 Carlito syrichta | reverse complement strand
GAAGCTCTTAAAGGTTTTGTTGATGTTGCTGCTTTTTTTTGTATTTCTTTTGATTTTTGGGTTGATTTATGTGTGTTTTCAATCCTTTTCCTGCATTCTTGTGAAGGGTGTTGTCATTCTTTTTTTCCTTTCTTCTGTGTTTAATACTTTCTTAAGTGTTTACTGTAGAGCTGGTCTGGAGTCAGCATAAACTCTTAGGGACTGAATGTCTGGAAGAATTTTAATTCTCCATTACTGATGAAACTTAGCTTAACTGAGTAGGTAATTCTTGGTTGAAATGGTTTATTCTGGGGAACTTTGAAGATTTGACTCCAATCTCTGCAAGTCTGAAGTATTTCTGTAGATAAGTCTGCTGCTACTCTAATACGTCTGCTGCTACTCTGGTAGGTAGTGTGATCTTTCTGCTTTTAGAATTTTTTTCTTTTATACTTATTTTGTGTAAGCGAATTACTATGTATCTAGGAGTTGGTTTTCTCATTTGTTGTCTTGCAGGGGTTCTCTAAATCTCTTGTTTGAATGGCTGCAACTCTACTGAGGTGAGGGAAATTTTCTTGGATAATTTTATGGAATACTTTTTCTAGGGTAGTCTCTGCCTCTCTGTCTGTCTCAGGGATTCCAATTAATCTTGGATTTGGTCTCCTGATATAACCACTCATCTCTTAGAGGTTTTATTTTGTCTTTTCAAGCTTATTTCTATGTTTCTAACAGTTTGGGTTAGTTTCATAATTTGGTCCTCAAGCTCTGAGAAACTCTCTTCTGCTTGGTTAATTCTGCTTTCCATATTTATCAGTTTATTTATTTTATTCACTGTATGCTTTATTACTGTCATCTCAGTTATCAACTCCTTCATTCTTTCCTTTTGTCTCTCATTTCTATTCATTCTATTAATGTCTTGATATCTGGGTTTGTGGTTTGAGACCAGTCATTCTGGGGGCTCCT
>NW_007202489.1:0-412 GCF_000164805.1 Carlito syrichta | reverse complement strand
ATCCAAGTTGCTGCAAAGTCCATATATTTGTCCTTCTTTATGGCAGCATAATATTCCATTGTGTATATGTATCACATTTTTTTTAATCCAGTCCAGCTTTGATAGGCAACATGGTTGGTTACATGTTTTTACTATTGTGAATAAAGCTGCAACAAACATACGTGTGCAGGTATCTTTTTTTGTAGAATAACTTGTACAACCTCTTTGGAAAACAGTGTGACCATTTCTGAAAGAACTAGAAATTGACCTTCCATGTGACCCAGTAATTCCCCTATTGGGAATATACCCAGAGGAAAAGTTACTTCTCAATAGCTCTATAATAGCACTTGATACTTCATATTCCAAGATATGGCTCATCCATGATTTTGGAGTACTTATTCTTAGTTGCACATCTAGCGTAAACAGAAAAAAA
>NW_007202488.1:0-1649 GCF_000164805.1 Carlito syrichta | reverse complement strand
TGATCCCTGCCCCAATCATCACCCGTAGAAAAATTGTCTTCCACCAAATCAGTCCCTGATACCAAAATTTGGGGACTGTTGTGTTAAATGACCAAGGTTCTGGGATTAATTTGTAACTGCAATCTAACATAAGCTTCTTAACTAATAAATACTCTTCAAATCTCTACGTTCAGACAAAATAAATCACATGGTCTTGCCATAAGAATAGAGTCTATACAAAAACATTTGTTCTGTTTCTTCTGGTTACATTTTGTAGTACCATCTTTGATCCGTGACACCAAGTAACTACAATTTGGATCATAGTTTCCTTTTGTTAGGAATATATTGTCCTTCTGAAAACAATTTTGTCTATTCAACAAGTATTTTTTGAGTAATTATTTGGATGAGGACTGTGCAGGAATGACACAGCTAAATTAAAAACAATATTTGTCCCTAAGGAATTGACTGTATATTCACAGGGAAAAAAGCTTACAAATATCTATGATACAGTTGGAATCGACTATTCTCATAACAGATACTAGAAAAAAATTCAATCACTAGGGTAGT
The DNA here is from genome assembly GCF_000164805.1 of Carlito syrichta. Taxonomy (NCBI): domain Eukaryota; kingdom Metazoa; phylum Chordata; class Mammalia; order Primates; family Tarsiidae; genus Carlito; species Carlito syrichta. The sequence goes on along the minus strand of NW_007202488.1, from coordinate 1,103 downwards.
TTAAAAAAATTTACTTTATTAAAATGCTGAGTTCTTTCTTATGTGTATTTTTTGTCTCCCCACCATTTCCATGTCTGACCACTGCTACTACTATATGCTACCATAACATTCCATACATACTTAACACCACACAAAAGGTGGAGCTTCATCTTTAAAAACCAGACAAGCCTTTTGGCAACATTCTTGGCAATGGAACCTGGACAACATTTATCAAACATGGTAGGGAAAGTTCTCACTCTGCATTATAAAAAGGACAGCCAGATATAAACTGTAAGATAAATGAAATAAGATGGAAGTATTTAAAAAACAGATTAAACTATTTTCTTAAAAAGATTCTCCCAAGCCGGGCTCGGTGGCTCAGCCTGTAATCCTGCGCCTTTGGGAGGCTGAGGTGAGTGGATTGCCTGAGCCCGCGGGTTCGAGACCCGCCTGGGCAGCGAGACCTCATCTCTACAATAAATCAAAAAATCAGCCGGGCGTGGTGGCGCATGCCTGTAATTCCGGCTACTTGGAAGGCTGAGGCGGAAGGATCGCCGGAGCCCAGCAGGTCGAGGCTGCGGTGGCCGGAAGCGGCCACTGCACTCCAGTCTGGGTGACAGAGTGAGACTTCCACTCAAAAAAAAAAAAAAAAAAAAAAAAGATTCTCCCACTGCTATAGATCTTGAATAGCCTCCTGGCCAGTCATCTAGACAAAATTCTTACATTTGATGAACTTGGTTTCCATTTTGGGTAGAGAAGAACTTTTTTCTATATTTGTTTGCATTTTTACTTTAATCTCTACCACAGAATTAGATTCTTTTGGGTGTTTTAGGAAAGTTTTTTTCTTTCTTTCTTTCTTTCTTTCTTTCTTTCTTTCTTTCTTTCTTTCTTTCTTTTTTTTTAAAGTATTCTTGGCCTTTTACTCTTGGTGTTGTTGGTTCTGAGTTTTTCTGATTCTGATTTGATTTTCATGCAGTTTTGGACAAAGTATCTTGAACACATTTCTTAACTAGAGCTTTTTCTTCAGTTTCCTTATCATCAAAATCATCATCATCATCTTTATCAGCAGCAAGTTTTACCTTTGTAGAACCTTGCTACCACTTCCGGGGGGCAGATCACCTTCC
>NW_007202487.1:0-959 GCF_000164805.1 Carlito syrichta | reverse complement strand
CATGTAGTTAGGAAAGACTTAAAATACAGTTTAAATTGCAGGAAATAATAATGAACAAGAGAATTTAAAACAGGTGCGCTATATTTTTGAAACAATTCTTTTTCTGTAGTTCTCTATTTTTACTAAAGTAAATTATAGTAGGACCAATTTATTCATAAAATAGGTTTTAGACTTATTTACATGAAGTATGGCAAGAATAATTATTTGCCATATAAGCTTTTTTGAATTGGCTTTGTTGGAACTCTTTTCCTAAGGAATTTTAGATTAGATTTTCCAGGAGCCTTTAAGTTAGCCAAGGATTTATTGTTTAGATCTGTATGGACCAGACCATTATTTCCAAGGGCTCTTTTATTGGCTCTTTATAGATCTTAGTTTTTATGTGTTAAAGCAGTTTGTTTGAAACAATACTCAAATCCTTGGTAAAACAATCAGTATCTCCAATCACATTTAGTTATAAAAGATAATAGCCTAAATGATTCATTTTCAAAGGATTGCTTAACAAAATTTATTTAATTAGCTTGCAGATATGGCAACCCCAGGCTGGACTCAAACCTCTGAACTCAGGCAATCCTCTCACCTCTGCTTCCCAAAGTGCTAGGATTACAGGCATGAGCCACCATCCCCGGCTCAGAATAACCTTTTTGTTTAAAGTATTGCTAATTATTTTTGTTCTGTCTTTCAGAGTCAAAAGAAAAAACTGTTTCTTAAAGCTATTTGTTCTCATAAATAAGTAAAATATATTCTTGTAAACTAAATTTAAGGGAGACATTGTTCTCTCTACCTAATTTCTCCAGAATTTGGAAGTTATTAATTTATAACAGTGTGGTTACTAGCATAAGTTTAATAAGAATCTATTTTCTTTTTGTGAGAAACAAACTGATTGCTCCAAAATCAAAGAATGGACATGGAGATACAGGGTGCGGCAAAAGCAAGATTTTTTTTTTTTTTTTTTTTTTTTT
>NW_007202486.1:47108-63201 GCF_000164805.1 Carlito syrichta | reverse complement strand
TCTGCAGACACACCCAGGGGTAAAGCCCAGCCCAGGATCCCTTTGTGTGGCATTCCACATCCACAGGGGCCTTGTGAGGAAGTCCATGAACTCTCTCCTGATGGGAGAACTCTCTCCGGAGCAGCCCAGCTTTGAGCCCACCAAGAACAAATTGCTGACCAACGAGCTCCGTGAGCTGTGGGCCACCGTGGAGCAGATGCGACTCGTGAAGGCCAACCACGTCTTCTTCCTGCTAGACCTGCTGCCTATCCTGCTGCTGGATGTGGCTGCTGGGCTCACCCTTTGGGTCTTTGGGACATCCTTCGTGCCGTTCGTCCTCTGCGCGGTGTTGCTCAGCACAGTTCAGGTGGGAGCCTTTGGCTTGTCAAGTGCACAGCCGTCCTCAGCATCCCTGGGGGAAATCTGGAGATGGTGGGGGTGAGTGCAGGCAGAGAACACGCATCCCCTGTGGCCCTCATCTGCTCGGCAGCCACATGCCCGGCTTAATTGCTCTCCGTGCCTCTCCAGCTGCTTCTCCCTGGGCGTCCTTCTTCCTATGGAAGTTGTTCTCTGGAACTTCAAGTTCAGGTTCTGCCATAGCCCAAGTGTGCCAAGAACCCAGATCCTGCTTTCTCAACAAAGCCTGGCTCCTCTCCACCACCGACATCACTCGATGTGCTAATAAGGGTTGAGCCCTGACTCCTGGCTGTCGGAGCCCATCTGGCAAGCCTTCTGCTCAGCGCTGGGTCCTTTCTGCATTCCGGATGTCAGTCCCTCATAAGTCACTAACTTCAGTGCTGGGGGACGAATAACGGACAGAATGTGGGGGTGATGATTTGCCCCAACTCACATTTGAGCCAGAATTCAGCCCCGAGTCTCCTGAGCCTCATGGCCCTGAGTGAACGAAGGAAGAGGGAGGGGCTGGGGGAGGCACTGGGGCAATGAGGGGGATGCCGGACCGGTGGGCTGCTCTCAGCGTGGGCTCTTCTCCCCCAGGCCCAGGCTGGCTGGCTGCAGCACGACTTTGGGCACCTGTCAGTCTTCAGCACCTCAAGGTGGAACCACATGCTCCACCACTTTGTGATTGGCCACCTCAAGGTCAGTGGGGTGGGAGGGGGGTCTCTGGAGCTCCAGGCAGCACAGCGCTGCCAAGGGGAAGGGGCCCTCTGTCTTCATACTCACGTCTCCCCTTTCCTGTAGGGGGCACCAGCCAGTTGGTGGAACCACATGCACTTCCAACACCACGCCAAGCCCAACTGCTTCCGCAAAGACCCAGACATCAACATGCATCCCTTCTTCTTTGCCCTGGGGAAGATCCTCTCCGTGGAGGTGAGCGGGGGTGTCAGCAAAAAGGTTTTGGCGGGGGAGGCGCCAGCACAGAGGGCTTTGTGGGGATGCCCACAGTGTTGTCGGTGTGAGTCAGACACTGGGGACTGGGCTGGCTGGGGCCTTTGCCATTTGGAAGTCCTGGGAGGCAACAGGCAGAGCCCAGGACCGTCACCGTCCTCCCTAGTGAGTTCAGTCAGCAAATAGTTACGATGTAGAAGACCCCACATGCTGTGCAGGATTCAGAGAATGCCCAGGAAAGGACGACAGGGTGAGGCCCCGCTCACCTGTGAAGCAATGGCGGCGCCTCCAGGGGTGCTTTCTCGACACTCTTGCCCGGGCAGGCATTTCACCTGAGCTTTGTGTTCCTCTCACACCTGGAGAGCCTACTTGTCACAATCGCTCCATCCAAGCTTGGACTGTCCTCCTGTTCTTTGACACCCGGTGCCTGGAACATTCATTCACCAAGTACTTTTTCCCACCCTCCTGGTCCCAGCCTGACTTCCAGGGTGGCCCGCGTTGGGTTTGAGTTGTCATCTGAGGATGTGAGCAGAGTCCTAATGTAGCTGCAGGAGGGAGAATGCCTGCGGGGGAGGGGGGAGATCTGGTGCACTCCTAGTGGGCATTAGGCAATGGAAGGTTCTGCAGGGCCACAGAATTCTTTGAAAAGTTCACTTAACACCCTTTGTCTCAGGCTCCAGGCTGAGTCAGAGTTCTGCCAGGTCCCCTCCCCGACTCTGACATTTCAGCTTGCCAGGAATTGAACTTTCGTTAAAGGCCATTTCAGTGCTAGGCATGAATTCAAGGTAGCCGGCCTCTCCTCTCAGCCCTCTGGCCACGGGAAGAAGTGTGAAAGGGCTTTGGCAGTGTGGGCTGTCCTGGTGTGAAGAGCTCGTGGCTTGAGGCTCGTGCCTCACCTGTCCATAATGTTCTGATTTTTTCACCTCATAAGCAGGAACTTGTTGGGTTTGTCACACGTCCAACTCTGTGCTGCGGTGAATAGTGTGCAGATGATGAACCTGACTTCCACCTGGCTCAGGTCGCTGCTTCAAGCCGTGTGGCTCTTAGTAGCAAATCTGTTGTCACTACAGAGGATTAAAAAAAAGGTGGGGCGGCATGGGAACCATCTCACATCAGTGCATGGGAACCATCTCACATCACTGTCTTTATTGCTTCTTGGTACCTGGGTTTCCATAAAATTCCTCTCTGCAGACTTTACGAATAGAGAATGATTTGGGACCCAGAATAGCCTTTCCTTTTTTCCCCCAGCCATGAGCCCAAGGATAGGCTGCCCGTTAGTGGATTCCTGGGCTGTAGGCTGCTTGGGGCTCAGCCCTGTCCCTCTGGGTACAGCTCTACTGGATGCTGATGTCTGTGCTGACCTTTGCACCCGCTTTGGGGCCTTCCGACTCTCCTGGGGGCAAGAGGTACACTGCTCTAAACAGAACCCTCTGACTTGCACGAGGTCAAACACAGTGGGGCGAAGGTGTAAGCATCATCAGGGGAGATGACTAACATGATGGCAGCAGTGGATGGGGCTTTTTTCCAGAACAGTTCCAGGATAGGTGCCAGGCTCTGCCCCTGCCCTCCCACTAAACAAGGAGGACCTCTTTTAGTTTTCTGCTGTCAGTGTGGCCTCAGGAGGGGTGACTCCCCCCACCACATCCAGGGCACCAGCAGGCCTGTCTGCATGGCTTCCCAGTACACCCTGGCTTCAGCGATGCCCCACTTCTCTGCTTCTCCTGGCCTGGTCCGTTCCTGCTCTTGCTGGATTAGCTGCAGCCTCCTCACTGGTCTCCCTGTGACTGACTACACCTTCCCCTACAACTCATTCTCTGCACTGCCAGCCTTTTAAAGTGTGGTGCCACACCCACAGAAGACACTTCAGTGACTTCCCATCTTCACTGGAATAAAACCCAGACTCCAAGGCTGGGCAGGGTGGCTCACACTTTTATTTCCAGCACTTTGGGAGGCCGAGGTGAGAGAATTGCCTGAACCCACAGGTTCAAGACCGGCCTGGGCATCTTGGCGAGACCTCATCTCTACAATAAATCAAAAATTTAGCCGGGCATGATGGTGCATGCCTGTAGTCCCAAATACTTGGAAGGCTGAAGTGGAAGGATCATCAGAGCCCAGCAGGTCAAGGCTGTGGTGGCCATGAGCGTGCCACTGCCCTCCAGCCTGGGTGACAGAATGAGATGCCGACTCAAAAAAAAAAAAACCAAAAAGACCCCCATACTCCTGACTAGCCTCACCAGGGCTTTCTAAGGCTGACTGATTGAGCTGGCGGCCCCAACCTGTCTCTTCAGCAGCGAGGCTTACAAAATAACTACCACCTACTGGGGAAAACTGCCAGAAGCTTCAGATTGCCAGGACATTCTTGGTGTCCTTTCCAGACATATTTGCCAAACTTTGCTCAATTTTCAAGGGATTTGCTAAAGCTCATGTTGAAGTCAAGAGACCAAAAGATTTTGATGGGGAACATTAGAGAGGCTGGATATAAAGGGAGTGCTTAATCTGTCTGGGGTAAACCATGGGGATTGGAGATTCTGATTTCAAAAAAGTACCAGATGGGAGACAGGAAGGGGAGAGGGCAGTGGGCCCTGGAAGCCTTGTGACAAAGGGTTCTGTGGCCAAACACAAGAGGACCCTGGGACCCTGAGGACCCTGCGTCATGTGTCCCTCCTGAGAGCACAGCCCACTGAGCTATGAGTCATGGCATGGCCCACTCCGTGTAGCACAGCTCTGGAGCAGGCCTGAACTTCCACACAGGGAAGAGCCAAGGTCACAGCAGGAGGGAGCGGGTGATGCATCTATGGATGCTGATTTGTGTTTGCTTCTCTTTGCAGCTCGGGAAACAGAAGAAAAAGTACATGCCATACAACCACCAGCACAAATACTTCTTCCTGAGTAAGTGTCTTCGTCCTGCCCAGGGGAGCTGCCTTAGAAGAGGGTGCTAAAGGGGTGCAAGGAAAAAGTAGGAAGCCAAGAGGTGACGGCATTTTAAGGAAAGGATAGGACTTTGGTATTTTAAGGAAGCAGTTTGCTGTCTCACCTGAGCAAAGTCAACTTAGGCTGATGTTTAGTTGAAGGTCATTTGATTGGAGGCAAACTAATTCTTCCCAATCCACCCCAGCTTCCACAAGGAAACTGAGTGGTTGGTTGGGGGAGGGGAGCGGGGTTCCTTCTTAAGCCTTAAATCTTATCTTAAACCTTGTCAAACAGACCTGGGCCAACGTGACCTCGTAGGCCCAGTCCAACCTCCAGGGGAACAAAGGTACAGATGGCTTTAAAAGGATGGGACCTAAGGGAAGAGCTGTTAGAACTAAGAAGACATTTCTGTGCTTGTCTTTGTACAAGCATTTTCTGAAGACAGCTATATATTCCCTGCTTTAAAAGACACACATGTAGTCTCAGCTACTGGGGAGGCTGAGGTGAGAGGATCCTCTGAGCTCAGGAGTTTGAGGCTGTGGTTAGCTGTGATCATTCCACTGTACTCTAGCCTGGGCAACAGAGCAAGACCCCATGTCTTTAAAAAAAAAGCCAGGTATGGTGGCTCACACCTATAATTCCAGCACTTTGGGAGACTGAGGCAGGAGGATTGCTTGAGCCCAGGGGTTTGAGACCAGCCTGAGCAACATAGCAAGATTTCATCACTACAAGAAACAAAAAAATTAGCCGGGCATAGAGATGTGTACTCAGGAGACTGAGACAGAAGGATCACCTGAGCCCAGGAAGTTGAGACTGCGGTGGGCTGTGATCATGCCACTGCACTCCAGCCTGGGTGCGACAGATTAAGACCCCAACTCCAAAAATTTCTGCTGGATAATGCCTAAAATTTGAGCTTTAACTCCTTTAACAATTGGAAATTTTATTTTATTTTATTTATTTATTTTTTTGAGTTGGAATCTCACTCTGTCGCCCAGACTGGAGTGCAGTGGCCGCTCCCGGCCACCGCAGCCTCGACCTGCTGGGCTCCGGCGATCCTTCCGCCTCAGCCTTCCGAGTAGCTGGAATTACAGGCATGTGCTACCACGCCTGGCTGATTTTTTGATTTATTGTAGAGATGAGGTCTTGCTGTCCAGGGGGTCTTGAACCCGCAGGCTCAGGCAATCCACTCACCTCAGCCTCCCAAAGGCACGAGATTACAGGCTGAGCCACCGAGCCCGGCTAACAATTTGAAATTTTAAAGGACAGGAGGGAAGGATTCTGTTGATCCCATCTTAGTTTGAAGGAATTCATCCTAACTGCCTAGTGCCAACTATCCCTCCTAGAGAAAGGTGGGTAGGTAGCATTGGGTCCTACAGAGAAGAGTTACAGAGGAAACAAGGCAGCACATGGAATGGGCTCCACTCTTGAGCTCCCAGTTTTCTTTCAAAAGAAGCCCCTTTGCTCCTTCCCTCAGCTGTCTTCCAGGGCTTCAGTGAGGTGACACAGGCCCATCCCAGGTCCAAAGATGTGCACTTCTAGCCTCCAAGGGCTCGGCAGTGACCCCCGCAACGCACACAGCCCTGCTCCTGCCCCTTCACCTGCATGTCGAGCAGCCAAGAACACAGACAAGGCAGATGACTGCAGGGACAGGCCTCGCGCCAGCAGGAAGGCCCTGGCAGAGGCAGGGCTCTCAAGTCAATGCAGGGAGTGTTAAGTTAGCAGCACCCTCTTAAGGGTGTGGGAGCAGAGCAAGGCCCGTGCGTGGGGCTGAGTCCCCTGGCTGCCTGTCCCACTGAAAAGAGTTGCTCTCCCACCCTCACCCTCCCTGGCGGTTGTCTTGGGAGATTTTGCCTTCTCCAGACTTGCATCTGTGCCCACTCCAGTGCCCACGGGTCCTGGTGAACTGAGGAGTGCTCCGGCAGCTGGAGGGCAACAGGAGGGGCCAGGTGGGAGGCAGTCCGCTGGAGGCCGCCATGCTGGAGGCCATCTCTCCAGCACCAGCTGACGCTTTCCCAACCCTCCTGCCACTCATGCCTCCTCCCTGTCTCCGATTCCTCCCCAGTCGGGCCTCCAGCCTTGCTGCCTCTCTACTTCCAGTGGTATATTTTCTATTTTGTTATCCAGCGGAAGAAGTGGGTGGTGAGTATCCATGGCCCACAAAACCCACATCCTGTGTCTCTAACCATCTAGGGTGGGGAGGGGGTACCCAGGGGAGGCTGAGACTGACTCCAGGCCTAATATTGGAGCAAAACAATAGGCCAAGGTATAGATCCTCCTTATCTCTCAGCTGGACAAAATGATCTGGGCTTAGCAGTCACCTCGACTACCAGTGCCTGACTTTGGTGGCCAGTGTTGCCTGAGGTTCTTGGGCAGGGCATCATGCCAGGGACCAGGTGGAAACAGGGACACTGAGTGGGAGACACTCAGTGCCTACTCTCAGGAAACTTCTGGTGAGGCAGAATGTGGTTGTCACTAGAATAGAGGTACAGGCCATGGGTTCTGGGGATCTTAGAAGGGTCCTGGCCGCACCTGGCTTTGGGAAGTCACTTTTCTTGATGGGCAGGATGTTGTGATACAGGAGTGGGGTGAGGGGATGGATGCCAAGCAGAGGAGCTGGGAGGTAAGGGGCGAGTTTGGCCCCAGATGTTTGCTGGGGGAAGACTCAGGTGTCAGGAAGAGTGCGGTACTTGGTTCAGTATGCAGAAAGGTGGTGGGAAATTTGATCAGGGTGCTGGGTGGTCTGAGCCATGGCCTGGGAAGACTCCTTGGGGGCATGCTGAAGGCTGTGATGGGCTGGAAAGGGGCTGGATGCAGGAGACCCTGTAGACGTTGGCTCTTGCAGAGGTGACAGGCAGGGAGGGCTGCGGGTGCCATCTGGAATGGAAGAAAGGAGCAGTGGCGCTAGGGATTGCAAGACTGGGCCACAAGAGATGCTGAAGGTAGCCGAATCTGGACACCTGGGAGGATGGCTGCCCAACCAAAGTAGCAGGTGATGGGAAAGGAAAAGGAAGAGCTGCATCCTGGCTGCAGTACGTTCTCCCTTCTCACCACAGGACCTGGCCTGGATGATCACCTTCTATATCCGCATCTTCCTCACTTACATGCCACTGCTGGGGCTAAAAGGCTTCCTGGGCCTGTTCCTCATGGTCAGGTAGTATTGATGCGATGGGGTTGGGGATGGGCGAGGGGATGTGCAGAGGGAGGGCGTGACCGGTCTGGGTAGGGGGCTGGTTTTGGGAGTTGGCTTGGGAGGGTGGACAGGCTGGAGCCTATTGTTTTGCTGGGACGTCAGGACTCTGAGCTCTGCCTGTCCTGTTTTTTGTCTGTGCCCATCCATCAGGTTCCTGGAGAGCAACTGGTTTGTGTGGGTGACACAGATGAACCACATACCCATGCACATTGATCACGACCGGAACATGGACTGGGTCTCCACCCAGGTAAGGCACAGTCACGCAGAAGACTTGGGCGTGACAAAAACGATCGAAAAGGGTGGGTGAAGACAGTAAGAGAAAAAAAAAAAAAAAAAGGACCCTCCCCCTCCCCCAGTGCTGTCTCATTAGCTTGAGGCTTCTCTCCTGCCACCATGTGACGGGAGTGGCCAGGACAGCCCCACACCCCCTCCCCAGCCAGACTTACCTGGAGAAGGATGGGCCGGCCTCTCTGCCTGACCTGAGACATCCCTCCTGACCTTCTCCTGCAGCTTCAGGCCACATGCAACGTCCACAAATCTGCCTTCAATGACTGGTTCAGTGGACACCTCAACTTCCAGATTGAGCACCAGTGAGTAGGGAGCTCCGAGAACCAGGTCCTGGGGAGGGTGGAAGTGTGGGGGCAGGTGGGAGCAGAGACACTGACTCTCCCCTATTCTCCCCAAAGTCTCTTCCCCACGATGCCCCGACACAATTACCACAAAGTGGCCCCCCTGGTGCGGTCCCTGTGTGCCAAGCATGGCATAGAGTACCAGTCCAAGCCCCTGTTCTCAGCCTTTGCCGATATCGTCCAGTGAGTATCTCAGCCCAGGACGATGGCCGGGGAGGGAAGAGGCAGGGTTGTGGGAACGGGAATGGTTGTGGCATGCAAGGTGGGGAGTAACGGGAAGGTGTTCCCAGGCATCTGGAATGGAGGTCACCATGGCAAAGGGGCTCTGCTGGGCTTGTGGCCAGGTCAGGCCTTTGCTGTCACTGGGGTTCCCCTCTGCGACTTGGCCCCAGCTAGCTTTCTCAGAAGCCAAGGGAAGAGAGCCTCAGTCACAAGAAGCTCGCTCCGTCTCTGGACTCCACTCTGCCTCCCTCACGTCTGCTCCCATCTGTCCCTGCAGCTCACTGAAGGAGTCGGGGCAGCTCTGGCTAGATGCCTATCTTCACCAGTAACAACCCCCGCCCTGTGTGGAAGAGGAAGAGGACTCGAGTCAAAGCAGAGGGACCCTGGAGGGACAAAACCACTGTGATTCTCATACTCAGAGCGGGGTGGGTTTGGAAACATGAAGGCACTGGCTCAAGCCCCTCCCTTTTACCTTCCAGGCTCAAATCTAATCTAAGACCCAGAAAGGTATGAGGGCCACACACATTCTCTGGAAGGAAGGAAGGAGCCATCAGGGCAGGGATGGAGACGCTTCTGTTGTTTATTTTTTCTAGACTGGCAGATGCAGGCAGTTCTGAGTAGAGGGAACCAGTAGGGTACTGGAGAAGGGGGCACCCACTGAGCTCAGAATAGGGAAGAGAGTTGGCACCAGCGTTCTACTCACCTGAAGGGCGGGCCGCTCAGTGCCTTCTTGGTCTTCACACGCCAACCTCAGAGGGGTAAGAAAGCTGAGCCTTTTGAGCCAGTTCAGAAAGCAGGCATGAACGCTTAGAAGTCTGAGGCCCGGCATGATTCAATGCCCAGGAACTCGGCTCACTGCCCAAGACGAGGTGTAACTGGTGTCTGTCTCAGGCTGCTGGGAGAAGCAAGAGCCAGAACTAGGGTGTTGGAGACATTTGGCCCCACGGGATCCTGGCAACACTGATTTCCATCTCTTCCGTCTAGGGTTTAGAGAGAACATTAGATCCCAGCTCTTGCTAGAACAGACGGTACAGAGAGTTGCTGGCCATCAAAAACCCCTTCATCTTTTGTGTCACCTCTTCTTTTTACCTCTTTATCCCCCAAGGAACAAAACACTCCCAGAACTGGGAGTCTGCTTTCTGCCCACAAGTAAGGAGCAACTTAGTCTTTCCTTCTCCCTAGAAACAAACGGGGCATCCAGTGGTATCCATTTGTTTCCCAACCTATAACTCCAAGTTTAATTAAGTAGCAATTTTTGGGAATGCCTAGGCCTGCTAAAGATAAATAAATAAAGTAGCAGTTAGCACAAGTGACCAAATTGAAAGATACTAATTACCAGTCATGAGGAAAGACACACATTTTAATTAGAGTGTAAGGACTATAAACAGAAACTTCCTATAACCTAAAATGATCTTGCAGCATTATTTTTGAGCAGGAGCCGTGTTAATCACTTCATAGTTCTAAATCAGAAACGGGAAGATTAAAAACAGAACGGTTTGTGACCATCATTGCTATAGCTAGGCGTTTTACTCTGTCCCGCTTGTCCAAGGGTTCTATTCTAGAGGTCATATAGGAATTTAGACTACATATAGAATCAGTGTAACACTGTGTATCAGTGTAACACTGGGATACAATTTTGGGGTTTTTTTTAGTTGGGGTCTTACTCTGTCCCCAGGCTGGAGTGTAGTGGCACGATCAGGGCTCTGCAGCCTTTATCTACTGGGCTCAAGTAATCCTCCCTCCTCAGCCTCCTGGGTAGCACCACCACGCCTGGCTAATTTTTGTATTTTTTGTAGAGACAAGGTCACACTATGTTGCCCAGGCTGGTCTTGAGCAGTCCTCCTGCCTTAGCCTCCCAAAGTGCTAGGATTGCAGGTATGAACCACCACACCTGGTCTGAAATATAATTTTTTAATCTTCTGGTTTTTAAAAGATAAAGACAGTTTAACTCACTCTCTGGAGTGGACACAGGGATATGCCCAGGGTCTTGCCTTAACTCCGAGGGCTTCTCAACAGCCTTCACACCTTCCCCAACCTGCAGCCTTTCCATCCTTGTGAAGGGATGATTTCTTGGACTGTTCAACAGCATCTGCTCAAGGCACGATGACCATTTTGGACGCTGGGAGGAGAACCTCAAGCCAGAAGGAAAAAGCAGAGCCCACGTTTAGTTTTGAGAGGGAGTGGCAGACCGTGGAGGAGATGAGGGTTGTACAGCATACTGGGGTGGTTAGAGACACCACCTGTTGAAAGGCCATTTGTGTTGCTTAGAGGCTTGTCAAAATAAAGATGAGAGATAATACAGTTGGAGAACAGGTTGCAGAATTCAGAGCTTTTCCATGTGGGCAGATTTTGCCAGCCTGGAGAACCTGGTTTAAAACAGCCTGGGTAGAAATGTCAGAAGAATTAGAAAGTTCTAACTCATGAGCTTCCTCATTCCAAAATAGGTACTGATCTTCCCTGTTCTGTTCCTGCCATTGACGTTTAGGTGTGGTGTCACCAGCCTTCTAGACACCCGGCCTTGTGCCTAGGCTGCCCAACCTGAGCAAACACCAGCGAGGCTCTGAGCCAAGACCAGGTCCTCAAAGCACCCGAACCACTCACTGTGGCCTTCTGTCCTTAGCCTCTAGCAGTGTGGTCTTTCACATGACCACAAGGGACACGTCAGTTACAGAATGTTACTGTGATAAAATGATGATCCAATCCACTGACAGGTGAGAGAATACAGGCTTAGGAAAAGTAACCTCTGGTCACACAGATTATGGCACAATTAACACCTGAACTCCAACTTCTGTTTATCTTTGTTACTTTTACTTTTTACAACTGGGCCAGAGGCATTTTCTCCAGTCAGGCCCAGTATCAGTATCCTCGCCTGTGCCAGTTTTGTGACTACATCATGATGAAGCCGAAAAATAAAGTTAATTTTCACCAGATGAACTGGATGTCATGAAGGCAGTTGGTTTAATTGTAGCTTCTTCAAGGAGATCCTTTATCTCACAGAGTAGGTGGGAGACGAGAAATCTGCTCAATTTATTAAAGCTCCTAGCAAGAATGATTTGGAACCATGGTGTGAGTATATATGTACACAGAATCCCCCTGCTACAAACAAGTTACTGTTCACCTCTGTGTAACTAATTCCTGAACACAAATTGCAGGCTCCCCTTTGTATGAGCCCCTGGGCAGAGGAAGAAACATCAGAGCCACCAAGTCAAGCAAGAAAAAGCAAAACAAAGTGCCTTTCCATGAAGCAATGATGCCTAGGCACACCTGCCAGGTTTCACGTGTACCATTTTCTCGTAGGAGGCGTCACCTGTCCATTTGTCCTTCGTTTTCCATTTTGAATCATTTTCTCTTTACTTTTTAGCTTGTTTTTAATTTTGGAATGGTTGGTTCCCACGAGCCTTGCTTGCCTGCACCTTGCTCTGCAAGCACAGTGCTGCAGAGCCAGACTGCAGAGCCCTGCCTCAACCACCCGTCCTCCTAGGATGCCTCTCCTGAGCACAGGCAGAACACTTGCAGGCAGGATTGATTTTCCCTGCAGTGTTTCCATACAAAATGACATAGATAAACTTCTAGAAGAGACCAAGCAACTCACCAAAAAGCAAAAGGAAAACAAGCTATTACATGCTTGACTACCATGTGGTACAAAGCCTTAATTGGAGCTACTGCACTGAGGTGACAAATCAAAAAAAAAAAAAAAAAATCTTAACCACTGCCGGGTGTGGTGGCTCATGCCTATGAACTCAGCACCCTGGAAGGCAGAGGTGAGAGGACTGCCTGAGCCCAGGGATTGAGACCAGCCTGGACAATTTGGCAAGGCCTCATCTCTACAATAAAATTAGCCAGGTGTGGTGGCACATGCCTGTAGTTCCAGCCAGCAGATCGAAGCTGTGGTCACTGTGATTATGCCACTGCACTCCAGCCTGGGCGACAGGATGAGATTCCAACTCAAAAAAAAAAAAAAATTACTGTCTCTAGGTCCTGTTATCACAACCACAGGTTAGTATCAAAGTACTAGAATCAGAAGATGGAGCTCAAGTAAATTGTGTGCTTGGTACCACATAGAAAAATCAGGGTTGGCTGGTTTGCTGAGATGGTCATTCTGTCACCCAGGCTGGAGTAGTGGTGAGACTATGGCTCACTGCAGCCTTGACCTGCTGGGTTTGAGATTCTATGGCCTCAGCCTCCCAAGTAGTTATCACTACAGTGTGCCTCCACACCCAGCTGAGTTCCCTGGCCTTGGGACAGAACTTTTCCTGTCTACACCAGTTTTCTTTTTATTTGAGTTGGACTCTTATTGTTGCCCAGGCTGCAATGGCACACTCACGGCCAAGGCAGCCTTGACCTGCTGGGCTCAGGCGACTTTCGCCTCAGCCTTCCAAGTAGCTGGAACCACAGGTGCACATCACATCTGGCTAATTTTTTATTTATTGTGGAAACCTGTGGGCTCAAGCAATCCTCTCACCTCGGCCTTCTAAGATCTGGGATTATAGGCGTGAGCCACCACGCCCGGCTACCAGTGATTTTCAGAGAATCCCCTAGTTACAGGCCATTGCTGGGGAGAACATATCTTTTTGCTGCTTCAACCAGAGGTGCTCTTACATCCTGAGATTTCACATAAGATTTTACTTGTAAAATAGGTTGCCCCATCAAAAGACGTGAAACCCACTGGTCTTTAAGCTTCTACTGTTTAATCTGTCAAAACTGTCAACTTAAACTTTGGACAGTTACTTAGGCATCCTTGTTAACGTCCAATGGCGGTGACAGTAATGCTAAAACATCAGAAACTCAGATGGGCCAGATCCCCACCAAGCATTATCGGCATCACAAAACTTCCAAGGTTCAAAAAC
Source organism: Carlito syrichta (assembly GCF_000164805.1). Taxonomy (NCBI): domain Eukaryota; kingdom Metazoa; phylum Chordata; class Mammalia; order Primates; family Tarsiidae; genus Carlito; species Carlito syrichta. Next base: position 50,077 of record NW_007202486.1, on the reverse strand, counting down.
ATTCCATCTCCGAGAAACAGCAACCTGAACTTGATGTCTTAACAAGAAAATGGTTTCAGAATGGCAGCGTCACCATTTATCAGTTAGCAAAATACATGGCTGGATGTCACGAGGCAGTTGATCTAAACTGTGAGGCTTTCTTAAAGGCGCTCCTTCATGTCATACTGAGATAGAAACCTAGACCATGTATTAAAACGCCTTTCCCAGCAAGATAAACAAGGTCTCCTCCAATGGCTGCGATACCACCACTGAGCTGCTGTGGCCATCCTATGGGGGCACAGCGCCATCTTGTGGCCACCTTCAAACCACCTATTGTTCATAGAATGCAATTTCAGCATTCTGTCTGGAGCTTGGGGTACTTGGCATTTGTTTTTTTGAGTCTCCAGCGATAATTCTGCCTCAGTCTTCCAAGTAGCTGAAACCACAGGTACATGCCACCTCACCCGGTTAATTTTTTAAAGATTTATTGTAGAGATTGTAGAACCTTGCCAAGTTGCCCAGGCTGGTCTCGAACTCCTGGGCTCAGGCAATCTCTAGCCTACGCCTCCCAAAGTGCTGGGACTATAGGTGTAAGCCACCACACTCTGCTGGGATATTTGCAACTGTTCTCAAAGAACATGACATTGTGGTTACTTTTATAATTTTATTGACTTTTTTTTTCTTCATAACTTTAAAACAAAAACAGCACATGAAAACCAGTGTCTAATCCCAAAGTCTCAATTTAGTTGACTGTCAGATGAATGTCACCATGACTCCTTGGAATAACCACTGTAAAGACTCAAATTACATAGCAAGTTCCAGTTTTCTGCCCACCCCCAGACACAGCCAGTAATCAGACCCCGCTGCCAACTCCAGCCAATCTTAACCCTCATCTGCCAAGACTGGGCCTTCGTGATGGCTCTCAGGGTGCGTCAAGACTGAATTAGAGAATCACAGTCCCGGCCCACCATCCCCTCCCACCAGCCAGCAAATTATTTCTGGAGAGTCTTCTGTCTCCACCATTTATCTCCCTCTCTCCCTTCTCCAGAACTCATTACTATCACTTTCACGTAACAATGGACTCGGTGTCCGCTCAACTGCCTGAGAATCCTGACATATTTTCCTGAGCTAAAAAGAAAACAAAGTACCTCAGTGACCTTCCTGCCATGAAGATCAAGCACAAAAGGGAAAAGCACTGCTGGGAAAGGCTGCGGAATCCTCTCCCCACCCCTGGAGCTGGCTGCCAAGAGTGCAGTAAGGCAGGTGGCCGACCCAGGGCCAAGGAGGTATGATGGGGAAACACATTTATTTTCCCCTTTTGAACTTCCCTGCTGCCCCAGTCTTTGCCTTCTTCTTAGCAGACCCCTTGGGTTCGGGCTCCTTGCGCTTAGCTGAAGACAGAGAGCCGGTCACCTTGAAGAAATCATCCAGGCGGCCCTGGGTGCTGCCCTGGCGGCTCTTGCTCAGCCTCTTGACTCCACTGCGGATTCGCTCCTCAGAGAACTGCTTTTCGCCGCACATGAACTTGACCAGCTCTTCTTCGTTGGGCTCACTCCACTTCAGCTCCACAGACTCGGGGTCCAGCACCTCGGGCTCCAGGAAGAGCTGCTGGGCCTCCTTGTGGAGCCAGTTTTCCGGCACGGGGTACTTGCTGGGGTCCAGCCGCCGCACGATCTCCTCAATGCTCTTGTGCTTCTGGATGAGGTCCACGGCCCGCTTGGGCCCGATGCCCCGGATGCTCTCGCAGTAGTCGCTGCCCAGCAGGATGCACAAATCCACAAACTGTTCCTGGGTCAGGCCCAGCTCCTGCAGAATCCGGCTCAGGTGGAATTCCTGGATGGGCAGCTTCTTGGCCTCACTGGCCGTCAGGTGTCGCATCAGCACTGGGCTGCCGAAAGTGAGGCAGTCCATGTCCTCGGTGGCCGCAGCGTAGACTTTGCCGGCCTTCACCAGGGCAGCACAGCTGGCCTCTGCCTCGCTGGGCGCATCAAGGTACGGGATGCCCATGAGGCTCAGCAGATGCTTGCACTCGTCGTTGTGCTGCTTGGTGACCTTCACCAGCCGCTTCGTGAACTTTTCCACCTCCAGCTCGGCCCCGGCGGCCTGAGCTTGCTGCAGCTGCTTCTCAGCCTCCGCCCGCCGCTCGCTGCGTTTGGCCAGCTCGCCTGACTTGAGCTGGGGTGGCTTGCCATCGAAGACGTACACGGGCTTGATTCCATTTTCCATCATGCGGATGGTGCGGTAGAACATGCCCATCAGATGGCTGGTAGTCTCGCCCTCCTCGTTCTGCAGCACATCCCCACCCTGGCGAACAGCAATCAGGAACTGATAGATGCTCATGGAGGCATCAATGGCCACCTTGCGGCCAAAGTAGCTCTTGATGTCATTCTCTCGGATGGCACTGGGGGCCACATCAGCAATTAGTTTGGCCAGACCTTGAATTCCCATGGCAATCCAGAGGAGGGATGGCTAAAAATAAAAGGCAAAGAAGAGAAGAGAAGGAGGAATTTTAAAGATGCAAACAGAGCAAGGGTTACAAATGGTGCTATTGGACCAACTTCATGCCTTCAGCTAACCAAACTGAGCCCAACAAAAAGGGTACACCAGCACTGTGGAAGATGAAAAGATGAATGAGACAAGGTTCCATCTTAAGCAATAACATCTGTGTTATTTATTCTACCAGGCTTTCCAATTGTTCCTGCTTTTCCTTCACAGGGTTCTTTCTGAAACATAAAAGACTGTTAAATTCCTCCTTCGAGCCGGGCTCAGTGGCTCAGCCTGTAATCCCGCACCTTTGGGAGGCTGAGGTGAGTGGACTACCTGAGCCCACGGGTTCGAGATCCGCCTGGGCAGCAAGACCTCATCTCTACAATAAAGCAAAAAAATCAGCCGGGCGTGGTAGCGCGCACCTCTAATTCCAGCTACTTGGAAGGCTGAGGTGGAAGGATTGCCGGAGCCCAGCAGGTGAGGCTGCGGTGGGCGGGAGCGGC
>NW_007202486.1:40270-47059 GCF_000164805.1 Carlito syrichta | reverse complement strand
GCCACCGCACTCCAGTCTGGGCGACTGAGTAAGACTCCAACTAAAAAAAAAAAAAAAATTCCTCCTTCGAGGCCAGGTCTGGTGGTTACATGTCTGTAATCCCAGTACTTTGGGAGGCTGAGGCAGGAGGACTGCTTGAGCCCAGGAGTTTGAAACCAGCCTGGACAACATAGTGAGACCTTGTCTTTACGGAAAAAAAGTTTAAAAAAATTAGCTGGGCATGATGATCCCACCTAGTTGGGAGGCTGAGGAGGGAGAATCTCTTCAGCCCAAGAGTTTGAGGCTGCAGTGAGCTGTGACTGTGCCACTGCACGCCAGTCTAGGTGACAGAATGAGACCCCGACTCAAAACACACAAAAAATCCCTTTCTAATTCAGTCCAAGCACTTCTGCATGGCATCAAGATCTGGGAACCCAACAGAAAAGGCCCGCCTTTTCTCGCTTTTGCTGAGCGTGCCCTCCTCCCGCCATCCTCTCACCCCACCTTCAAGGCTCATCGCATTTTAGTTCCCCTGTGAATGGCCGCAGCAAAAGCCCTGACTTGACTCTAGGCGCCAGCATGGAACCATCTGTGTGACATCACTAAGTCACTTACGTTTGGTTTTCTCATCTATAAAATAAGAGTGATCACCATGCCTGTCTTGCAGGATTACTGCCAGGATTAGCCGAGGCAATAGATGTAAATCTCTATCGTCACGACATGACACCAGGCTCTCTGTAAATGTCCCCCATCCAAGACCCATTTACTTCGGTCTGTGCCTCAAATCTCAAGGTGCACGCGCGGCATCCAGCAGAAGCGAGCAGCAAAGGGAGCTAAACGCGTGAAGTTTCCAAAAGGATTCCCGTCCGGGATCTTAGTAAAATTACACCGCGGCCCAGAAGGTGGAAGTGATTCCCGTCTTTCTACAACCGGAGAGAGAGAGAGCGGCTCGAAGGCTGCGCGGCCGGCCCGAGACTCGCCGCGGGAAAGTGGCGGGGCCTCCTGACTGAGCATCCCGCGCACCCCAGGCCGCGGCCGCCCACGGCTCCCAGCGCATAACAGACCCCGTCGCCCTCGCAGGCGCCCCTGGCGGGGTCTCACCTGGCCCTTGGGGCACGAGGCCTCGGCAGCTAGCGCTCGGTCCGGTGTTGCCCAGGGCGGGCCGTCCTAAGTCCGTCTCCCTCTCACTTTGGCCGCGGGTCGCCTCTCGCTCCGCCGCCTTCCAAAGCCCGCGCTCCCGTCACGTGACCTGCCCGCCGCGCGCGGCCTCCTGGGAAGTGTAGTGCAGGCCCCGACCCCTCAGATGGCTGCTCTCGCGATACGGTACCTCCAGGAAGAAAGGACGCTCTCACCGACGCTGCCCTTCCTTTCCCCACGGCTTGCCCCCACTGCACCCGCATCAGGCGTCCACGGGCGCCAGCTGCCGCCACCCCCCGAAACCGCAGGACTACCAGTCCCACAATGCCACTTGCCTCGGGGCACTTCCTCTTCCGGCCGAACGAGGCGCCTGCTTCTGCCGACGTGTTTTTCCGGTGGCGGATCGGTGGCTCGCCCAGAGCCCGGCAAAATGGTGAGCTGGCCTAAGGGGAGTCCCCGGCAGAGCTGTGAGGACCTCTCGGGTTCGGACCCACACCGCGACGCTCTCGCGGAGGCCTCAGACGCCGGGGATCCAGAGGGCCAAGGGGTGCGGGGCTAGGGTGCTCCCTTGCCAGGACCTCCTTAGACTCCTGAACTCGTTAAACGAGATGCTGATCGCGCTGGGCTTCCGAGCTCGCGGGCCGTGAGGATGAGGAGTGTGGGGTGTCTTGAAAGCCTTCGAGCGCGTGTCTCTGTTACCTGCGCCGTCTTGGGAACCTTCTCCCTCCCGCGCCGGACCCCTGGCCGTCCGTCCAGGCCCCGGGCAAGTGTCAGTTCCCGGCGAGGCGCTTCCGCCGTCGGGCGCTGGGCCACGGCCGCCGCGCGGACCTCCGGCCACGTTCCGTGGGCCTCTTTGTGTGGTGCCACGCCTCCCAGGGACCGCCGTCTGACGCGCATCTCGCTCTGGGATGAGGCCTGTTCATCTTTGTGTGCCAGTGTGAGACGCTGGGCCTGTCCTTGGGGCTCGGTAAATGGCCGCGATTGTCTGTGTCGCTTCGGGGGGAGGGGACATCGTTGTCTACTGAATTGGAGTCCAGTGTCCCTTAGAACAATGGGTTCCGTTTAGGTCTCTAGAGTTGTTGTGTTCTGGATTTCAGCAGCCTCGGCTGATGGGTGACTGTGAAGTTAGCATTTGTACAGAACTTCAGCGATGACGGGCATTATCTCATAATCTTCCCTCCAGCCTTAGGAAGGAAACAAACAGGGGTGGAGCCGTGACTACATCGGGCACAACACTAGATGCTCCAGCGTTCATCATTCTTATATTATACATCAATCCTGTATGGATGGCATAAGAATATAGGTAGAAAAGTGGTTTGAAAATTTGAAAAAATGTAGCCAGGCGTGGTGGAGTGCAGTGCCCCTGTAGTCCCAGCTAGTCCGGGAGCTGAAGAGGGGGGATCACTTGAGCCAAGAGTTTGAGGCTGTGGTTTTGCGACAGAGTGAGACCTCGACTGGAAAAGCAAAACAGGCCAGGCACCTCAGGATTGCCCGACCTCAGGGGTTTGTGACCAGCCTGAGCAACTTGGTGAGATCTCATCTCTACAATAAATCAAAAAATTAGCTGGGCGTGGTGGCTCACGCCTCGTAGTTCTAGCTACTTGGAAGGCTGAGGAGGAAGGATCACCTGAGCCCAGCACGTCGAGGCTGCAGTGGTCCTGAGTATGCCACTTTCCCAGGAAGTGCATACTTTTATCACATTTTCCTAGTGGTCAAAGTCTTCAAAATGCTAAGGTCCATTGATCTGCAGCTAATCACCTTCTGTGTCTTAGCTTCTGACACTCAGTAGCCTTTCTTGTCTCATATTGAAAAGATGAAGTACCACCTTCATTTGTAATTATTGACCAGGTGTGGTGGCTCACACCTGGAATCCCAGAACTTTGGGAGGCCAAGGCAGGAGGATGGCTTGAGCCCAGGAGTTCGAGACCAGCCTGGGCAACATGGTGACACCTCATCTCTACCAAAAAAAATTTTAAAAAGCCAGATGTGGTTGTGAGCTCCTGTAGTCCCAGCTACTCAGGAGGCTGAGGCAGAAGAATTGCCTGAGCCTAGGAGGTTGAGGCTGCGGTGAGCCTCAGTGATGGTGCCACTGCACTCTAGCCTGGGTAACAGGGTGGGGCCCCAACTCAAAAATATAAAATTAAGGCCAGGCATGATGGCTCGTGCTTATAATCCCAGCACTATGGAAGGCTGAGGTGAGAGGATTGCTTGAGCCCACGGATTTGAGAGCAACCTGGGCAACTTGGCGTGACCTCATCTCTGCAATAAATCAAAAATAAGCCGGGCGTGGTGGCACATGCCTGTAGTTCCAGCTACTTGGAAGGCTGAGGCGGAAGGATCGCCTGAACCCAGCAGGTCGAGGCTGCAGTGGCTGTGAGCGTGCCACTGCACTCTAGCCTGGGTGACAAAAGTGAGACTCCAATTCAAAAAAATAAAAAAATTAGTCGGGTGTGGAGGCGGGTGCGGAGGCGGGTGCCTCTGGTTCCAGCTACTTGGAAGGCTGGGGCGGAAGGATCTCCTAAGCCCAGCAGGTTGAGGCTGGGGTAGCCATGAGCATGCCACTGCATTCCAGCCTGGGTGACAGAGTGAGACTCCAACTAAAAAATGTGTGTGTGTGTGTGTGTGTGTGTGTGTGTGTATAATTTTAAAATGTAAAAAGTATGTAGCTAATTGTCACTCCAGCACTGAATCAGTTGCTGTTGGTTCTGAAAGCTTGCCACGTTTCCAGGCTGAAGTAGGCCTGTAGCAGTCACAGCAGCACAAGGTTCTTTGAGAACCCCACAGTCTCTTGAGGCTGAAGCCGTGGGGTTCCTCAGTGGCTCTGATCCCATGCCCTCCCCTAGGAGCTCGAGGCTATGAGCAGATACACCAGCCCTGTGAACCCAGCGGTCTTTCCACATCTGACTGTGGTGCTCTTGGCCATTGGCATGTTCTTCACTGCCTGGTTCTTCGTGTATCCTTTCACCAAGCAGCCGGGGGTCGGGGTGAGTGGTGTGGGGGCTGAAGGAGAGACCACACCAGGCATGTGCACCTGCCGGCTCTGTCCAGCGGGTTGGGGATGACAGGTAAGGAGAGGAAGGCTGGTGATGCCCAAGTCCAGGTCGTGGCCTTATTTCCCAAGTTCAGTTCAGCGTGGTCTGCTCTTCAGAGTTCCAGGACAGTAAGCAGAGGGCCTAGCTGGAAGCGTGAGGGTAGCCCCAGCCCCACCACTCAGGAGCTGCATGACCTGGGGCAAGTGACCTCACTCCTCTGGGTCTCATTTTCTTCATGGGTGTTGGAACACCAGAGTCCAAGTCACCTCTTGGGCCCCGCCGCCTTCCTGCCTCAGCCAGATGGCCTCCCAGGCAGCGGTTAGCCCATGCCTTTCTCCCAGAGAGCCACTGGCCAGCCCCTACACTCCACAGCCCATCTCGCCGCGCTGCCTTAACATCCCTGCCCAGCTATGAGGTCACCTCCACCAAGTACACTCGTGATATCTACAAAGAACTCCTCATCTCCCTGGTGGCCTCGCTCTTCATGGGCTTTGGAGTCCTCTTCCTGCTGCTCTGGGTCGGCATCTACGTGTGAGCGCCCAAGGGTAAGAGCTGGGACAGGGAGGGAGCTTGAGCCTGAGAGGTCTCCCTGTAGCCACGTCAGCAGGCCCTCAGGCTCCTACTGGCATGACCCCTGGGTTAAGGGAGGCCAGCCCGTGGAACTGGTAGGAACACTAGACACTAGCCCATTTCCCTTTGCCTCATGAGTCACCTGCTTTGTGAGCTCTGCGTTCATACTGCCTAAGCCCTCCATGTGCCTTTGGGCTGTTTGTAGGAATGAGCACCAGACATACATTTGCATTCTTTGTATTTTTTTGAATCAGGGTGTCTTTGAATCATGCAGGCTGACCACAGCCTCAATTTCCTGGGCTCTAGCAATCCTTCCTCCTCAGCCTCCCAAGTAGCTGGTACTACAGGCGCACACCATGAGGCCCGACCAATTTTTTTTTTTTTAATTTTGTGAAGATGAGGTCTGGCTATGTTGCCTAGGCTGGTCTTGAACTCCTGGGCTCAAGCGGTCCTCCCACCTCGGCCTCCCAAAGTGCTGAGATTGCAGTCATGAGCCACCGCGTTCAGCCACATTTGTGTTCTTACAAGTCATGCACCAGTGATGTGGAGAGGCTGCTGAAAGGTGGGCAGGCTGGCAGAGGGTCAAAATCTGGGACTTGGCAGGGCTCAGTGGCTCAGTCTGTAATCCCAGTCGAGGTGAATGGATTGCCTGAGCCCACGGGTTTGAGACCAACCCGGACAACTTGGCGAGACCTCTTCTCTACAGTAAATCAAAAATTAGCCAGGTGTGGTAGCATGCGCCTGTAGTTCCAGCTATTTGGAAGGCTGAGGCGCAAGGATCACCGGAGTCCAGCAAGTTGACACTGGAGTGGCTGTGAGCATGCCACTGCACTCCAGCCTGGGTGACAGAGTGAGCCTCCAACTCAAAAAAAAAAAAAATTGGGGACTTAAAACTTGCTGCAGATAATCCACCAAGACACTGACAGTTGGCTCAGGTGGCTCATCCTCAATGGTGTGTGCCTGTCGGCCCTTGCCTGAGTAGTGTGGGGTGCAGGGAGAGAAGGCGAAAAGAAGGGTCATCCATCTCACTTGACACCCCTCTCTTTCAGGTACCAGCCAGGCGGCTTCACTGAATCCCTGCTTTTGTAAATTAATTTTTTTTACTGTGCTGGAAGCATCCTACTTGCTACTTTACAATAAAGGCAGATGTGTGACTGTCCTACCTGGTGCCCTTCCTGCGGGGGTGGGGGCACTGGGACCTACATGACTCCCCCAGTCCCACCCTTCCCCATTTCTCACCACCTTCCACATGGGTCTGGCTGCCGGGAGCCCTGTTTTCCACCTTTGGGGGTGCGGGTTGTATGGCAGGGGTATCTTGTCATTGGGATTTAAGGCTCACCTGTGGGTAGGAAGGGCCCTGGCCTACCCTCTTCTATTGTTTCTAGAACAAACTTCTCTGGGAACCCTCAACAATCCAGTCTCTCCTCTCCTGGGCCAATCCCTACCTGTGAACATAGCCACCCTTCTGTGGGTGGGGCCCCTCACAGGCTCAGCTTGTCTTGATGTGGGGTTTTTCCCTAGAGGGCCACTTAACTCAGGGCAGTGGCTGGGTCAGGAGCGGGGGCGCAGCTGAGTCCATGCCCAGCCCCTGTAGGAAGCTGGGAAGGATAAGGGGTGTGGAACAGCCATCTGGCTTTAGGTCCCCAAGTGTCCAGGCTTTGCAGGTAGAACTTGGGGCTCCAGTTGGTCCTAGACCCATGGGAGACGCTCTCTCCCACCAGCCCAACCCCAAGGAGTCGGGAGACAGGCTCAGCTACAAAGCAGTCTTTATACATTTATTTATATATGTATATTTACTTCAGAGGAAAGAAGTTCGGGGACAGGAAGCCAGCAGGCCCGGGGCTGCTTGCCTTGCCCCCTGGGAGTCAAGAGTCGCACACGATAAATATGAGCCCAAGCTCAGGAGAGGAATTGGAGTTAAGTTGGGGGGACGCTCTGTGCACACGTGGGCTCCTAAGGAGGCAGGTGTGGGTGGGGCATCTGCACTGGGGGCCTATGTACAGCTTGAAGCTGGGGAAGACTAGCCCAGTGGTTGCAGGAACAGACGTCAAAGGGGGGGGGGGAGGGAGGG
>NW_007202486.1:30303-40056 GCF_000164805.1 Carlito syrichta | reverse complement strand
GAGGGCCTGCTAGGCCCTGGGGCGGGCACAGAGCTGGAGTGCCCACACCAGCGCCCACAGGACGGCCTCCACGCCCTCCCTGGAGCCCTTCAGGTGGGCTTAAGGCAACTTTGGTCCAAGGCTGGCCCCCTCCAGCAGCCTGAAGGCCTAGCTTCTACTAAGGATGCCCTCCCCAGGCGTGGAGGCAGAGCCAGCTGCGAGGACTGGGGCTGTGCTGTGTCCAGATGGGCTCCAGGGGGCAGCGGAGGGTCGCTTTCCAGTTACCGACTGAGGGCTGTGCTGCCACCGAGGAGACCCCCCAGAATCCTACCATAAGGGGCGGGGCTTGGCAGAAGAAGGCACAGCGCCACACCCAAGGCTCGCCCTGCACGTCCGGAGCCACACCGTTCCTGTGGCGGGACGAGGGGTGGAGCCATTGGGGAGGGGCTGGGTATCCCCACACCCCTCTTGGTGTCTCCCTATCCTGAGGATAAGTGCTTTGAGATCCATGGCACCAGGGCCCCGCAGCTCACAGACTTCAAGAACTCGGCTCCCCACAGAAAAGCCTCCCGTGCAGAGCTGAGACTGGGGCCAGGATGGGGCAAGGCCTGGTTCCCAGAGAGGCGGCAGCTACCACAGGCGAGGACGGCAGTTCCCTTTCCTGTTTCTGGACCCACGGCAGACATGCCTAAGTGATGCCCACACCAGGCCCCACTAGGAAATGCTGACATGGGCACTTGAGATATACAACCTCTTCCCTGGCCCAAGCCCGCCATTCCGCTCCAGGGAGGGATGGGCCGAGGTGGGGCCTGCTACTAGGCCTGGGGCCCTCTAGCCTGACTGGCCAAACCCAGCGAGGGAGCCTTTGATTTGGAAAGACAAACCACCCGCAGGCAAGAGTGGAGTCTCGGTGGCAGGAGTGGGACGAGGCCCTGGGAGGGACTGGAGACAGGCCTGGTCCGCAAGGGTTCCCCACCGCTCTGGCCCAGTCTGGGCTGCCTAGCTCTATCCTGCTCCTCGCTGCCCAGGTGTAAGTGCATTTAGTAATGACTTCATTAATAACAGCAAAAGCTACTTGCATCTGCCCGCCAGCCAAGGCCAGCCTGCTGTCTGCAAGGATTCCTGCTCCTCTGCTCAGAGACTGATGTGGTCACCAACACCACTGTGAGCTCGCCACTCCCAGCAGCACAGGCCGTGGGGCTGCAACGCTGTCTGGGTCTCAGGGAGCACTTCCCCTCCTGGAACATTCCCAGCTCCAGGGTCCAAGGCTCGCCTGGCCCACAGGCCCCCATTGGTGCAAGGCCAGTGAAGGGCCGAGGGTGGTTTCGCCAGGCACAAAGTGAACGCAAGGCACAAAGTCATTTTCTCCGACCCATCTGGCGCTGGCCTGGGCTACCCTAGGAGTTCTTGGGAGAAGAAGCCTCCTGGGCTGCACTTAAAGCTTAGAAGTCCAAGTCCAGCGTCATAGTCACACCCCAGTAAGTCCACTGCCAAGCCACCTCCAGGCAGCAGCCTCCGGGGGAGAGCCATCTTCCCTCCGTTAGCTCGTGGGGGGTCCAGCCAAGTCTCTCAGGGCTGCATCCAAGCCCCTGTCTGATCTCAGGAGCAGACAGGGCTTCTCTCCCAGAGGGGTAGCAGCAGTCTCCAGAGGGGAGGCAGGGACAGTAGGCTGGGACAAGCCAGGGTCACAGGCTCCCCGGCTCCAGGGCACCTGGAGGCAGCCCTCCAGCCACTGGACCCAGATAGATGGGAACTGACTCTGTATCGGCCACAAGGAGGCAGCAGGCAGGAGGCCCAGGAGGTCTCTGTCTCCGGCTCCCTTGGAGCTGTGCGCGGGGCCACCAGCTGGAATAGCAGCTCCAGTGTGAGGACTTCCAGTTACACCAGTCTCGGGGAGGGCCAGTGGACACCTGTGCTGGCCGGCAGCAGGCTCCAGTGTGTCACCATTGTATCCAGTGTGGGGGGCGCCCAGGCACCCCAGGCCCTGGTGTGGCGCTGCCTCAGGAGGGCAGCTCAGTCACACAGGCGGTAGAAATGGAAGTAGTAATCTGTGGCTGGCCGGACGAGGGCCTCCGGGCTGCAGCTGGCCTGACCCTGGATGGAAGGACAGTGGGAACGGCTGAGGCGGCCCTGGGGTACAGGGGCGCACACAGGCCCTGCTGACACTGTGCCCTGAGTGCCACCACATGCCCTGCAAACTCCCCACTCCTCCCAAGCCCTACACTGCAGACATAGGTGCCTGGACCTTTGGGGTAGCGGGGGACCCCTGCTCACCAACAGTGCCACCCGGAAGTGGTAGGTGAACTCGCGGAAGGACAGGATGGTTAGTGGCCACTGGTGCGACATGCCCTGGAGAGAAAGGAGAGAGGGTCAGGACAGCTCCCTAACCCTATTCCAGCCAGCATCCTCACCATGGCCCATGCAGCCCCGGGGTCTGTAGCGGCTTTTTTTGTTTTTGAGTTGGAGTCTCACTCTATCGCCCCGGATGGAGTGCAGTGGTACAATCATGGCTCACTGCAGCCTTGACCTCCTGGGTTCAGGCGATCCCTCCCGAGTAGCTGGGACTACAGGAGTGTACCACCACACCTGGCTAGTTTGTTTTTTTGATAGAGATGAGGTCTTACTATGTTGCCTAGGCTAGTCTCAAACTCCTGGCCTCAAGAGATCCTCCTGCCTTGGCCTCCCAAGGTGCTGGGATTGCAGCATGAGCCCCTGCACCCAGCCTCCACAGCAGGTTTTATGAAGAGATGGGATAGAGCACATTCTGCCTTGGGGAACAGTGGCAGTGACTCTGCAGCCCGTGCCAGTTACCGACAAGTCCGTTGCCACCTTCACCTGGCCCCCACCTCCCTTTCCAGCACTGTCTTCCACTGTGGCCCCCTCCCCTACTATGCTCCAGGCACATCCCAGTATTTCATGAACCCCATCCTCCCTACAATTCAGTGAAGCGGTGCTGCTACTAGCCTCATCTTGCAGATGAGGAAACCGAGTCACCTGCCTAGAAATCCCAGGGTGGCCCCACAGGTGGCTGGCCCATGTCCTCCCTGAGGGGCTGGCCTTGCATCCGTGATGTGGACTTCGGCCGGGGCACTGCATCCCACGAGTGTCTAGGCTCTCTACTTTCAGACGCTCTGCAGGGCCACGGGGCCTAGCCACCCGTGGGGTGCCCCCCTCCCTCCTCCACTCTCACTACTCTACTGGTCTTTTCTCCCCCACTAGAGGCTGTTCTTGGAAATCAGAGCCTGTGTCTACTCCACCTCTGTCTCCCCTGCAGCCAGAAGGGGCCCCAATAAATACGTGTTGACTAAACACATGAACGGGTGAGAAAATTATCACCACTTCCCTGAACTTGTCCTGAGAGCCCTCTCCTGTGGCTTCTCAGGCCCACGGAGAAACAGGTCTGTGAACCCCAGGAGGAGTCAGAACTCCAGCTACAGGAAACAGGTCCATCAGCCCCCAAGGGGAGCCTGAACTTTGGTTATGTGGCCAGGGAGGAGCCGCACAGTGACGGGCCCAGCCATCCAGCTCCCCAGGCTGAGAGGCCAGCCCTCCATGAGGAGCCCGAGGGATCTTCTAATACTGATCTAACCATTCTGCTTCCCAGCCCAAGGATGAGGTCTGGGCTCCTTCCTGTCTTGCAGACTCCGCCAACTGCCATCTCCCCATGACTTGCAGCCCTGCCACGGGCTCTAGGACACCCCTGGCCCTACGGCTGCACTCATCTGGGCTCGTCTCTGTGGAAGTGTTTTCTTCCAAGGTGCTCCCGCGTGGCGAGTCACAGCAGTGAGCAGGGTGAGGATGCTTGTCCCCTCTCTGGGGTGCAGAAGGCACCTTGCAGAGATGCCCCCATCTGACTCAAGCCCCTGTCCTCGCCAGTTTGGGGAAACCAGCTGAGCCACAGGAGAAGGAGGCTGGGCCTGGCCAGCCCCACCTACCTGGGTGTCCTGGTGGGTGTGGAGACCCTGTGGCCGGCCACCCTCCTCACATGGCTCCTCCTTGGACGTCAGGCTGCACAGCACCACGGACACGGGGGAGGAGGAGCTGGGGACAGGCCGTTAGCAGAGAAATGGGGTGCCGGAGTCCCTTACCCCAGCCCCCTACCCCACACAGCCACTGAATCCTCGCATGGCCTGAAAACGGTGCATGAGAATAGCCAAGGGCCTTGTGCGGTACAGAATATCCCCCATCCCACTGGGTAGGAAATGTCCCAACCTTTGGCCGTCCCCAATCTGGCCACTCCAAGACTCTGCGAGGCTTCTTCCTGGTTCCTGCCACCCCTCCCGCCCATCCTCCCACCAGGGCACTCACTTCATCTGCAGCGTCAGGCTGAGGTGCAGGGGAGTACTGCCACTCACAGGGATATGGTAGGTGAAGTTTCCAGGCCTGAAGGGGCGAAGCTGGGCCTTAGCCCTAGTCCACCCTGGTGAAGCCTCCCCCAGGGACTTCTCAGTCCTGCAGTCCCCTTCCCTGGGGGGCAGTCGCCTTCCCTGGAGCCCCTCTGAGGCCTAGACAGAGGCTGTCCTGCCTCGTGGGGGAGGTTGCTCCCCAAAGTGGGCAGGATCTGGGCATCCATACTGCCTGGACTCATGTTACCCAAGGGAACCCCTCTGGAGTGAAGGGGGGAGCTCAGACCACCTGCAGGCATCCCCTGGAGCACAGTACTGTGAGGTGATGGTCATTGAATTCTCCAGTACTTGGATGGAGGTCAGGGAGGGCACTGGATCTGCAAGGAGAGAGGATGTTGGGGCAGGGAGCAGGGCAGCAAGGCAGAACACAAACGAGAAGTAGCCAAATCTTTCCTTGCCAGACTTGGATCAGTCACTCACACCTTAGTATGAATAAGTTTCTGGGTATTCTTCCCAGATCCCCCACCATGGCCAGGATCATACCACACTCCTTCCCTGGCAGCCACTTCCCACACATCTCAGAGCCTCGCCACGCGGCCGGCTGTGTTTTCAGCTCTGGGACCTCACAGGGGGCAGGGGAATGTCTGTCTTCAACACTCCCAGCATCTTGTACACAGCCAGCTGGAGCAGCAGTCCAGTAAACTGAGCATCCACCCCTTGGGCTTCCTGCCTCTTTGAACTTCAGTCTCTGCAAGCTGCAGTTCCCAAGTTTTCTCGAAGCCACAAACCCATCAAATGAAAGCCAATGAGAGGGCTTGAATCTGAGGGCACAGCAGCCCCCAGGCACCTTGGAGGAACCTGGTTTGAGAACTTCTGCGTTAAGAGATCCTCTAGCTTTGTTAAAACTGAAGACCTGGCTGGTCGCAATGGCTCATGCCTGTAATCCCAGCACTTTGAGAGGCTGAGGCAGGAGGACTGCTTGAGCCGAGGAGTTCGAGACCACTTGAACAACAAAGTGAGACCTTGTCTCTACAAAAAATCAAAAAATTAGCCAGGTGTGGTGGTGCGTGCCTGTAGTCCCAGCTACTTGGGAGGCTGAGATGGAAGGATCACCTGAGCCCAGAAGGTTGAAGCTTCTGTGAGCCCTGATGGTGCCATTGCACAACAGCGTGGATGACAGAGCAAGACTATGTCTCAAAAACACACACATACATACACACACAAAACACCAACTGAAAAACCCCTAAAGATCTGAAGGGAAGAGTTTGGGAGACCCTGTACAGCACCCTCTTTGCAGCTAGGCTGTACGACCCTGGGCAAGTCACTTCCCCAGTGTCCATCTCATCTGAACCTTGGAGACAATTCCTTTCCTGCAGGAGTACTGTAATGAGATGATCTTTACAAGGCTCCTGGCCTGACTCCTGATCCTCACTGTGTGCTCCGCAGATGTCTGCTGACTGATAAGTCTGCACCCAGGAGTCATGTGACTAGGCTGAAATGGGCCCTGGCCAGTGAGCCTTGCAGGGCGGGGCTGGGAGGCCGGTAATGCAAGTACCTGGCCGGCCCTGGGCCTGAGTGGGCTGGGCAGGGCCCATGCGGGACTGAGGGGCCCCTCGGCGGGCCCGGCCATGGAGACCGAGGCTGGGGCTGTTCTTGGCTTTGCCCGGTACCCCAGGGAAGGGGACTGCAGGGCTGGCCAGTGGCTCCAGGCTCTTGGGATGTTTGGAGTGGCTGATGCCGTTGACGGAAAGGCCCCAGGACTTGGCTCTGATGTTGGTGATGGGCAGCAAGGCCATCTGGCTGGAGCCTGTGGATAGGACCAGGGATAAGCTGAGAAGAGGAAAGACGGCTGCCTCCCGTCCACTGTCCTGGACCACTAGGTCCTGCCAGACCCTGTGTGAGCCCCATCTGCCTCCTGGTTTCCTCGGGAGACCCTCAGTCTATCTCCAGAGACCCATTCTGGGCTCCAGGAGACCCTCCCACCCATGGATCTCAGGGGCCTTTCTCTGTCTCTCTACCCCAAGTCCTGGCCCCAAGAAAGCCATACCTGAGCGGTTGGTGGTGGGGCTGGGGCTGGGGCCAAGACCGTGGCCAGGGTCAAAGCTGGGGCCATGGCGAGGGTCGGTGGTGGGGCTGGGGGTGGGCAAGGAGCAGCAGACGACGGGGCAGGGGTAGCTGGAACACAGGTCCAAGGTGCGGACGGTGGGACCTGGGGCCGAGTGGGGCAGGCTGGTGGTAACTGCGGAGGCCAGAGGCTGCGTGAGCTGGAGGAGCCCCCCGCAGAACGCAGCCCCCCGCCTCAGGCCAGACCCACCCAGCACGCACCCGGCAGCAACGAGGGCTGTATGCCCGGCAGCCCAGTGGTCCCGGGGGACTGTCGGAGCTGAGTGGTCCCAAAGTTCTGGCTGGACCTGCTGGGGGAGGGTGGGGTGAGCTCAGAGGGGCTGGGGAGTCTGACGGGGAGGCGGGCAAGAGGAGGTGGAGAGGGAGGGGAAGGAGGCAGGAAGAAGGGCCGCAGGAGCCAGAGGGCGGAGGGCGCCGTTAGCACATACCATGGGCACAGGGCCTCACTCCCGCCCGGGTGCTGGGGCCGGAGCAGGGCCAGGAGACAGGAGGTAGACACGGCAAAAGAACTAAGGGCAGCAGAGAGGCAGAGGGCGAGAAAGGCACAGGGAGGAGAGGAAAGACACAGTCAGAGGGGGCCCCAGGAGGTGGGTGGCAGTGGGCTGGCAGAGCCCAAGGCCCTGCCCTGGCCCTCCTTCCCCTTACCCTGTTCCCACCCCGACTCTCAGATGGCCCCACTACCTGGAAGAGCACCACGCGGGCAGAAACATCAGCATCGGCAGGGAATGGGGACGGCCGCCCACCCTCCAGGGAGACCCTCCCGGCCGAACCCTTTAGAGGAGACAGCCTCATGGCTCCTCCGATCTTGGGCTGCCCGCCAAAGCCCCCCCTGGCCTGGCGGCTTGGCCAGTGGCCAGGTCTCCAGGGACGTACCCATCGGTGTCCACCAGGTCCTCCTCGGTGCGCAGGCTCAGCACGTACAGTGTGGACATGGACACCACACTGGAAGTCACAGAAGAGGGTCACCATGAGGGCAGGAGCCACCACCCAGCACCCTCTCTTTAGGGCAGGGCCTGTGGTCCTAGGCCCAGGGGCTAGGCTCCCAGGTGGCGAAGGGGGCTCCCAGCCCCAGGGGAAGGAGTCGGAATGAGGCTCCTCCTCCCCGAGACCTCAGCCACTGGATCTCCCAAACCACGTCCTCCTCCTCCCCCAGGCCTGGGCCCGTGGGCAGCTGACCCCCCTGGGCAGCTCGGTGCCTCCAGGCAGCCACCCCAGAGCCTCGGGGACAAATCACCTGAAGGCCATGACCACCACCAGGGCGATGATGGTCCCCTGCAGAAAGCGCTGGCTTATGCAGGCCTGGTCCGGGACCACAGACGACGACTGAGGACCAAGAGGAGAAGCAGAAGCAGCAGAAGAGGGACAGACTCAGGAGCCCTGGCCTTGCCGCTGTGGCTCTCCCAGAGCTGGGGACAATTAAGGGCCACCCATTCCCCCAGGAGAAGAAACCGGGGCTCGAAGGACCACGGGGTCATAAGGAGAAGGAGGACGCCGGAGTTGGGGAGGCTGGAGAGGTGTGAGCTGGAAGGGGAGGCCGTGAGGAATGAGGCCCCCGCCCAACTGTCCCCTCACCTTGCTGGCCACCTTGGGGAGCCTCTTCTTGTGGGGGACGCTGCCCGCCCGGCTGAACTGGCTCCCTGCGTGGCTGCAGCAAGAGGGCCAGGGTCAGGGTTGCCTCTGGCAAGGGGGCTGCCCCCCAGGCCCACGCCCCCACCTGAAGGCGCCTGAGCTGCCCGTGGACTTGAGGCTGTCCAGGCGCCGCAGCTTGGCCAGCTTGTGGCTCCAGCGCTCCAGCTCGTCGATGCGCGTCTCCAGGTTGTCCGTCAGCTTGCACAGCTCCTTCACGGCGCCCACGTTCTCCATGAAGATGCGCTCCTGCCGCGGCCACGGCCATGAGGGGCGGGAGGGGGCCCCCGCGCTCCGTAGCCTCCCTGCCCAGGCTGGCCCCCAAAATGCGACCCTGCCTCTGCCCGGCTGTCCCCCTGCTGGAATGGTCCTCCCCACACCCTGTCAGATCGCCGGGTCCTTCGGAGGCTCCCCCAAGCCTTAAGTCTGCAGCCCTCGGCTCTGCCCCTCGGACCACCGGGGTAGCTCAGACTAGGACGCTTGACTCTCGGCTGAGGGGGTGACATTCTAGATCTGGGTTCCAAAGGGCCCTGGAGCAGGGGACTCCACGAGTAAGTGTTCCCAGAGTTTCAGTGAGCTCCTTGGCTCCCAGACTCAAGCCAGGTAAGTTGCAAATGACATCCTCGCAATAAACCACATGGTTAAGCCCCGACAGGACCAGAGGAAAATGTCTTAGTTGGATTGCCCTGTTCTTATTGGAGGGGAAGGCATGACCCTCAGAGGTTCCCCCTGCCGGTGGTCAAATCCCCACCCGCCCCCTGGAGTACTCGCCCCTCCCATGAGAGAAGGGGGCCGTTCCAGCCTCTGCTCTGCTGTGCCCTGTCTCTACCAAGGAGGCAGTGCCCCCGACTGGCCGCCCCAGCCCCTGGGCTCCCCCCCTCCCCCGCCCGCAGACCTTGTTCACCACCAGGAAGTTCTCTATGGTTTTTCCGTTGGCAAAGACCATGTCTCCGGTGTCCTTCACAGCCTCAGGCAGGATCTCCTTCACCTCCTGGGCGATGACACCTGGGACAAGCCGAGGTTATATGTGTTTTGGGGGGGAGGGTGCTGCCCACAACCTTCTCGTGTGACTGGAGAGGGCTCTGGGGCCCAGAGATTCGGCTTCCAAGAAGCCCTGGAGCCGGGGGCTCCCGCCGACAAGTGCTCACAGCGTGGCCATTCCAGGGCCCGGGACATAGGGTTGGCGGGCTGCCGAGAGTAAGGGGCCCAGGGGAAGGGGGCCCAGGGGCCAGGTCCCGCGATTCTCGGGTTTCCAAAGTCGTGGCATGAGGCTCCGGGGACCAGGGGAGGCGCGATTTTCCAGGGGCTGAGGGGCGGGATTCCCGAGGGCGGGTCCAGGAGGGGTTTCTGGGAGTAGGATTTCGAGGAGACGGGGGCAAGGCCACTGAGGCCCGAGGTTATCGGCGTCCTGGACCCCAGGCCGGCCCCTACCCGTCTCTGGCGCGGCGGCCTCGATACCCGCGCTGGCCGCGAACTCGGGCTTGTATCTGTAGTGCACCAGCCGCATGCGCGAAATCCTCTTGAGCTGTTCCGTGGTGTCCACCTGCGGGGGGCCATCACCAAGACTGAGGCCTCCCTTCCTGCGGCCGCCCAGAGCAGGCTCCGAAGCCCAGGAGGGCGAGAGCACAGAGGCGGCAGTGTTGGGGGAGACCCCACTCCCGGAGGGGGTCGTGAGATC
>NW_007202486.1:22734-30282 GCF_000164805.1 Carlito syrichta | reverse complement strand
TCCTCCCCCCGCCCGGGCCCACCTCCTCCCTGGAGCCCCGCCCACAAACAGCCCCGTCCCCACGCCCTACCCCGCAGCCCCGCCCCTACCTCCTGCACGTGCTCCTTGGCCCGCAGGTCCGAGGGGTGCATCAGCGAGCCCATGACCTTGACATTGCCGTGCACAACCAGCGCCTCGTCCGGCCGGTCTGTGTTGATGCCCACGCGGCCGTGGTGGAAGACGGTGTCGGGCACCTGCGCCCGCTGCCACAGCACGTCGCTGTCGCTCTCGAACTGGCCTGGGTTGGAGGCCTGCCACGGGTTGGGGCTGGATCAGTCCTGGGGGATAGGAGACCTGCAGGGCCCTGGGAATGGGGGAACCCCCAGCCGCCAGGACTTCTCACCCCACCACGCCCCACTTAAGCTATCTCATTGTGACAACTTCGAGTCACTTGTGGAATCCCGGAAGCCACCGATCTCGTCCACCTCCGTGCTTTAATGCGAAGGAGACCAGAGGCCCAGAGTGGGAGGGAGCCTTGCCCAAAGCCACCCAGCCCAGTGCAGGATCAGCACTGGCTCCTGAGTCCCCAGCACCCCAGAAATTCTCCTGGGGGTTGTTTCTCCCAGACCTGGAGGACACTACCCCTGGGGGGGAGGTGGGCCTCACCCGCACGATGATGCGCTCAGAGATCTGGGCGGCCAGCGTGTAGTTCTGGTTCTGCGCGTGGGCCTGCAGGGCCACCACCAGCATGAAATACCTGGGACACACAGGGGTCTCAGAGGTGCCCAGGGTCCTGCCCCCCCACTCTTCCCCAAGCGGATTCACACTCGTCTCACCCCACCCTGCAGAGGAGGAACCCGAGTGTCCACTAGGGGGCAGGAGTTCCCCAGGGCCAGGGCTGGAAGGCCACAGAGCTGTTTCCTGAACCCAGAAGCCCGGCTTCTGCTCCTCCCACTCATCCCTAGGTCAGTTAAGGGGTCTGGACCTCAGCTCTCTCATCTGTGAGATGACTCTGCCCGCTGAGCTCCAGGGGTGCTGTCTTCCTGCCCTCCCCCTCGGAAATGCATTCGGGGCAGGGCCTGGCCTGCTCACCTCTGGTCCGGGTTGGGCTTGCCCTTCTTGCGCATGTTGTTGGCGGTGGTCTCGCTGAAGTGCAGCCGCCCCACGGTCACCTTCGTGACCTGCTCGGGGGGCAGATTGACCCTGCAGAGAAGGGGCAGGTGCTCAGGGGGAAGGGAGGGAGGCTGCCAAGTGCCAGGCCACAGAGGGGGGCCAGTGTGTGGGAGGTGGGCACTGGGGGGTCCCTGCCTGCCCTGCCGCCCTGTTCCCAAGCCAGCTCCAGGGCGGGCCATTCCAGGTACCACCTCCACATGGGGTCAGACATGCAAGTGACAGGGTTGAAAGTTTTCCCCTATGGGGCCAGACACTCACGCAATGGGGTTGAAGGTAACACCCCCTCCCCCACAGGGTCAGGCAGTCACAAGATGGGGTTCAATGTGTCCCCCCCACTACAGCGTCAGACATGTGAAGAGGTTAAAGGTACCACCCTACAGGGCCAGACACTCACGTGACGGGGTTAAAGGGCCGCTTGCTTCGGTCTGACTGGGACTGCTCAATGTTAATGGACTGGTTCAAGGCCTCCAGCTGGAGAAGCAGAGCCCAGTGGCACCTCAAGGCCTGGTTCCCCACCTGGACCTCCCCCCTGCACCCTCCCGGCCAGGCCTGGTCAGCTGGAGCTCACTCAGCCTCCCTGCCCACAAATCCACGGTCCTTTTACACAGCCACACCCTCTGGGATCCCTCCTCCCCCTCACAGAGTACCACTCCCCCATCAGCGCATTGGCTGCACACACGGTCACTCCCCAAGCACCCACACCCCCATGACCATGCCTATACCCCACCTCCGCATGCCTGTACACACACACACAACCCCCCTCACGCCAGCCTCCATGCACATCCACATACCCCCAAACCCACCCACTCCCAGACCCTCTCCACACCCCATACCCTCACCCTTTCATACACACTGGCTGGGCTATGCCCCTCCCGACACCAAAGCCTGCAGCCTGGCCACACCCCTAGGAGTTCACAGACTCTAAATCCACCCCCTGCAAGCCAAAATGGACCTCAGGGCAGGGTTCCTGGGGAGGGCACCAGCTAGAGAGGGTGAACGGGAGTTTGGGAGGGCGTCCGAGGCACAGCGTGCACCAGGACCAAGGCCAGGGGAGGGCTGGACCCCACGACCCTTGTGGGCTCCGCTGAGAAGCTGGGGCTTTGCTGGGAGGACATGGGGCCTTGGAAGGATGGGGAGTGCCGTGGCCCCCTACGTCTCAGGTGGAGCACGAGTTGGGGGCCGAACATGGAGGATGATGACCCTGCCCAGGGGGACAGGCAGGGGACTGGAGAGGACCAGGCGGAGGGATCTTTGGGGGTCTGATGCATGCGTAGGGGTGAGAGGCCCTCACCCGCATTACAGGTTGGGTCACCGTGACTTGGAAGAGCTCGGGGTGGGGCCAAGTTCACAGGGAGTTGAGTTTGGGGCTTGGAACTGAGGCAGCTGGGAGAGGGGTCAGGAGATGGTCCCGGCAGGGGGTGCAGACTTGGGGGTCACAAGGTAGAGCAGGAATCAGGGTGCAAGAGAGAGAAGGCTGAGGAGCCCCACATTTAAGGGGCAGACCCAGAGGGAAAGACAGGAGGGGCAGGGGTGGAGGGCTGGACTCAGCCTGGGGAGTTCCCTCACTCACACTCGCTTTGCCCTGGGGTCCCCCCCAGGCTCCTGAGGCCTCCAGCCCGCCCCTCCTTGCCAGACCCTAAACCTGCCTTCACTCCGTGCAGTTTCAGATAGAAGCAGTCAAGGGGCTTGAGGCCTTCGGGCGTCTTGACATACTTGGGCTCGCCCAGCATGCCGATGTATACTGTCACCTGGAAGTGGTTCTTCTTCTGACACACGAAGGCGTCGTCGCCCACTGAGAAGTTGAAGCCCTTGTCGGCATCCACGCGATAGGTGAGCATGGGCCTGGGGGGCAGGGGAGGGCACTCACTGGTCTGGAAGGTCGGTTCCTCCCACTTGCCTCGGTTCCAAAGTAATTTTCTACCCCAGAGCTCCTATCCTCAAACCGCCAACAGGGCTGCCCCCACTTCTCAGAAATGGAAACTGAATCCCTGCAGGGCTGCCAACCCCTCAGCTGATGTTCTGCCCTCGGCATCATGCCTTAGGCCACTGCCCTGCCCTGGTGATGGGGGACGGAGGGCAAGACCCTTGAGGCCCATCAGAGATGAGGTCTCTTTTTTTTTTTTTTTTTTGGTAGAGACAAGGTCTCGCTATGTTGCCCAGGCTGGTCTTGAACTCCTAGGCTCAAGCAATCCTCTGGCCTCGGCCTCCCAAAGTGCTGGATTATAGGCATGAGCCACTGCTCAACCAGACTCTTGAGGAGTGAGCTCCACAGTTCCCTCCCTACACTGGGCTCCTTCCCCAAGGCTGCCTGAAGCCCCCTAGCTTGCTCGCAGGAGGTGGGCGAGAGGGGCTGCCTCTGCAGAGGCTCAGGGTGCCTGACAGCTGGTTGCCCTGGAAACGGCAGAACCAGGCGCGCTGGCTCTGCCGCAGGCCCTGCCCTGCCCACCAGCGTGCTCAAGCCCCCAGAAGCCCTTCTGACTCTCGCTCCTCCGTCTGCCCAGAACGGAAGAGGGGCACTTCTGGACTCAGCCTCTGACTCAGCCTCAGTTTGCCCATTTGTTGTTGTGTCCCAAGTCTGGCCCCTTTGGGGAACTTCTAGGTGTCAGTGAAGAGGGCAATGATTAGTCTGCAACTTAGCCCACCCTTGCCCAGGTCCCCAGGCACAAGTGGTGCCCCCGTGATCACAGGAGTGCCCAGTGCCTGCCTGGAGGAAGCTGGCCGGGGAGAATGATTCCAAGCTTGTGGGAAGAGGCCGTTGGGCCTGGGGAAAGTCCATGGAAGACCTGAGCTCACCTCCTTCCCCTCCCTGGGTCCACCCGCCTGCCCGACCCAGCACAGCACCCAGAAAGTGCCTGGGCTGCACTGGGGGTTGCAGCTGCCAGCTTGCTGGCCTTGGGACCTGGGGAGACGGGGGAGCAGGCCCAAGGAGTATGGAGGTAAGACCAGAGGGGTTCCTTCCCATGCCAGAGGTCAGAACCCCCACAGGCCTGCCCCCCAACCCTGGCAGGACCACATGGGACCCTTCAGCCACCACAGCAGCTGGAGGCCCCCAGCCCTAGGGGCCTCTGGTTAAGAACCCCACAAGGCCTTGGGTGCCCGACTCCAGGCAGCTGGTGCCAGCCACTGTCTTGTGACAAGGCAGGTCCCAGCCACCCAGCCCAGGTAGTGTCCACAGTCACTCTCTCACCCGCCCATGGGCTTTCTGGGGGAGCAAGAGGGGTGGTCCCCACAGGGCTCCTGGGGCCTGGAAGGCTGAAGACTTGAGGGCGCGAAGGGAGAGCCAGGAATGCCCAGGCGGCCTCCAGTCCGTCCTCCCCACCCCTCCTCCCTCCCTCCAGGGGGGTGCTGCTGGGAGGGCCCGGCTTACACTCAGCTTCCGGCCACCTTCCTGGAATGCAGGAGGAGGAGGAGGAAGGGGAGGAGGAGGCCAGAAACACCCATCCGCCCACTTCTCTCTAACTTGGTTCCCTGGCCCCACCCTGGCTGACACATCTCGGAGAGGCCTGGGGCTGGATCAGGAACCCTGAGCACCAGCCCGAGTGCTACCTTGAGGCTGTTTGCGCTTCTGTAAAATGGGTCTATCTTGTACCCCGTGTGCTCCCAGGCCCTGCTCTAGGGCCTTGGTGGGGTCCCGGGAAGGATGGCCCCCTCACTCACAGCTCCTTGTAGTTGGCATCGTACAGGGTCGCCCACTTGTTCTGCTGATGTGGCTGCCACTTGATGGACTGGTAGTTGGGGTCCAGGTAGGAGCCACTGAGGCTGTCATTGTCCTGCAGGAGGCCTGGAGGGACAGAATGCCATGTGGGTCCCGGGCCCTGGGCCGCAGACCCCCCCCCTCCTTGAATGGTTGGCCAGCCAAGTACCTGGGGAGGGGGCCCCTGGAGGGTGCCAAGGTGGTGTCTGGACCCGGGCAATGCTGAGGGGCAGGGAGCCGGGGCCAGGTGAGAGCGGACCCTGGGGAGGCCACGGGGCAGACGGGGCTCGAGCAGGGTGCGGGGGCAGAGCTGTCACGGTCCCAGGCTCCTGTTTGATCATTCCATTCAGCATCTGGGCGTTGAGGGTGCTGGGGGGTGATTCGGAGTGCTTCCTCTTCTTGGAGGGGTGTGTGGGGAGCCTGGGGGGAAGAGGTGTGTGCCATGGGGGCTGGCTCTCCCTGAGCGCCTCTCACAGGGCACTGCCCACCTCTCTCCCCTCTCCACTCTGCAGCTGCCTCCTGCGGGAAGTCCTCAGGCTTTACCCCTTAGTGCTCCCTGCCACTGCCCAATGTTGCTTCTGTCACCGCCATCAACCCCGGATCAGAGAAGCCAGGCGGCAGGAGCTACCACTGACTTGTGCCAGCAAGGGGCCTGACACACAGAGTGCTCGGCAATTGCCTGAGGAACGAAGGAGCTGGTCCTGCCTTTGGTGTCATGCTCAGTATCATTCTACAGTGGGGACTCTGGAGGACAGCCTCTGTGGTCAGAAACAAGCCGCAGAGGGCCTGGTCACAAACACCAGGGAGGGATAGCTTCCTGGCGCGAGGACCCTAGGGGGTCTGCATAGCACTGCTCCCCTTTACAAAACCATTTTTATTTTTATTTTTATTTATTTATTTATTTTTGAGTTGGATTCTCACTGTCGCCCAGACTGCAGTACAGTGGCCGCTCCCGACCACCGCGGCCTCGACCTGCTGGGCTCTGGCGATCCTTCCGCCTCAGCCTTCCAAGTAGCTGGAACTACAGGCGCGCGCTAACACGCCCAGCTAATTTTTTATTTCTCGTAGAGATGAGGTCTCGCCAAGTTGCCCAGGCGGGTCTCGAACCCGCAGGCTCAGGCAGTCCACTCACCTCAGCCTCCCAAGGCGCGGGATTACAGGCTGAGTCACCGAGCCCAGCTAAAATCATTTTTTTTAATGTATTTTATTTGAGTCAGAGTCTCACTCTGTTGCCCAGGCTGGATTGCAATAATGTGATCATGGCTCACTGCAGCCTTGACCACCTGGGCTCAGGCGATCCTTCTGTCTTAGCCTCCCAAGTAACTGGGACTAGAGGTACCCTTCACCACACCCGGCTAATTATTTTGATTTTTTTGTAGAGATGGGTTCCCACTATGTTTCCCAGGTTGGTCTTGAACTCCTGGGCTCAAGCGGTCTTCCTGTCTCGGCCTCCCAAAGTGCTGGGATTACAGGCGTGACCCACCGTGCCCAACCTTACAAAACCTTTTGACAGCAGATTCCTTCCTTGAACTAAATCACTCTTGAAGTCTTTATAGGCAAAACAGACAGGCCGGCATGGTGGCTAAGCCTGTAATCTCAGCACTTTGGGAGGCCAAGGTGAGAGTATTGCCTGAGCCCGGGAGCTGAGACCAGCCCGGGCAATTTGGTGAGATCTTGTCTCTACAATAAGTCACAAAAACTAGCTGGGCATGGTGGCACGTGCCTGTAGTTCCAGCTGCTTGGAAGGCTGAGGCGGAAGGATCACCTAAACCCAGTAGGTAGCGGCTGCGGTGGCCATGAGCATGCCACTGCACTCCAGCCTGGGTGACAAGAGACTTCAACTCAAAAAAAACAACCAGACATGACGATCATGCAGGTGCAGTCAGAACCAGAGCTTGGGTCCAGGCCGGGAAGCTTCTCAGAAACCTGAGGGCACCATGAAGAGGTTGGAAAGTCACCAGCATCTGGGTAGGAGTTCCGGCCCAGACCCAAACTCTGGCCTTTCCCCCGTTCATGATCTGGGCAGGCCATTTCCCCCTTTCAGAACCTCAGTTTACCTATCTGTGCCCAACAAATAAGGTGGTTGTCAGAAATTAGCCATAGCTATAAATCCCTCAAAGTACTGCTGGGCATGTTTGTATAAATATGTTTCTGGTTTTTTTTTTTTTTAGCTGTCATAGCTCACTGCCTCAAGCAATCCTCCCACCTCAGCCTCCCAAGTAGCTGGGACTTCAGAGGCACACCATTGTGCCTGGCTAATTTTTTTTTTTTTTTGTAAAGACAGGGCCTTGCTATGTTGCCCAGACTGGTCATGAACTCCTGGCCTCAAGTGACCCTCCCACCTCGACCTACCAAAGTACTGGGGTTACAAGTGTGAACCACCACACCCAGCCATGCATAAACATGCTGACCCCCGATCTGCCCTGAAGAGCCTTCAGCTGTCCACCCCCATGTCTGGCCTGCCCGCTGCTGCCCTGATGCCCTCACCCCATTTTCCATCTTCCCACTGTCGGGGGAGGCTGCCCAAGTCTTACTCAGCTCCGTGTTGCTGCAGCAGCTGGTGCAGCATCTGGGACTGCTGGGTGTGGTGGAGGTCTGCGGGCACCAGCCCCTGGCCCATGGCAGCGTAGTGGGGGATCGGGGGCTCAGGCTTCATGTACAGGTCCTGCTGCAGGGCAGGGTAGTGAGGTGGGGGGGGCGGG
>NW_007202486.1:16251-22610 GCF_000164805.1 Carlito syrichta | reverse complement strand
TCCCCCCATCCCGGCCGGCTCCTTCCCCCAGGCCGGCCCAGGCCAGCTCCCTGGGGGTATCAGAGCCAAGCCTCAAGGTCTCCCTGTCTCTGACTCCTCTGTGCCTCAGGAAGGAGTCCCCAGAGACCCCCGTCCCCACCGGTGCTCTTCCCTCCAGCAGCCCCTCTCCTGGGCTCCCAGGGGCCAGCCCCCACCCCGGCCTGAGGGGTTGGCTCCAGCTCCCTTTGTTCCCCAGGAGGCATTCCAGGCGTGTTTTTGGTAAGATAAACAGAACTCTTGACCCCTCTGGGGCTGCGGCGCGGCGGTTCTGCTCCTGGCCACCTGGGGGCTGCCGCACCCCGAGCACCCCCTGAAGGTGAGGTGGGTCCGGCCTGCGAGGCCCGCTTGGGCTGCACCCTCGGCCTTCCCCAGCCGTCCACTTACCGCCGAAGGGCGCGTCCATGATGGCGCAGGCGGGCAGGCGGGTGGCATCACCGCAGGGACACTTGCTCAGAGGCAGGGCCAGGCTCCCACCCGCCCGTGGGGAAACAATAGCCAGCGCCGGGGAGTATTTGACCAGCGATAATCTCAGCCGTCGGGCAGTCGCTGGCCCCCTCCCTCCCGCCCTCCTGCCCTCCCCGATAAGGCCGCCCCAACCACTTGCCCAAACTCCGGAGGGGGAAGGCGGTGCCCGCTGGACTCACCATTCACCTGCTGGGGGGAGTAGGCCTCGGAGCCCGAGTCTGGGGGAGAGTCTGGCAGCGTGCTGTGGGAGCCAGGGAAGGGGCAGTGGGTGAGCGGCGGGGGTCCCACCTTCCAGCTGGGCAGTGTCTCTGCGTGGTGGGGTCCCAGAGGCCCCAGACACTCTGAGGTTCTCTCACAGCCACCCTCTGAGCAAGTCTCAGCACCGCCCACCTCGGGGTGTCCAACAGGGCCTGGGCTGAGTTGCACGTGGGGGGTGTGAGACCAAGCTCTTGACCAAGATCTCCTCAGACCCACTGGGCACTTGGGGGCCAGTCACTAGCGTCCTTGATATGACACACAAATTCAGGGACCAGGCCCAAACCCAGAGGCCAGGCCTGCTCCTCCCTTCCTGCACCCACCAAAGTCCTGAGCCTTCCCGAAAACCTGGGGCCCTAGAGGGCTGGACCTGGACAGGTTCAGCAGATCACAGGGGGCTGCCCGCCACAGGCAGGTGTGGGCTGGGAAGGGAGCCAGGGCCGCCGGGCCTGGGTTTATTTTTTTCTTGCAGGTTTCATTTTATCAGTGGTTCAGGAAAAAGAACAAACTCGACCCAAGAGGTCAACACGTCCTGCGTGAACCCAGTTGCCTGCCCAGCAAGGGGGAGGCGGCGGCCACGTGGGATCCAGTTCCTTGGCCATCCTTGGTCCTTATGCCTAAAGAGATGCCCCACTTCCATGCGTGGGGGACTGCCGGGAAGGCCGCCATGCTGTCGTGGACACGACCTCGGCGGGTTCCAGGGTCCCCCCCAGTGGGCCCCTGGATGCCCCAGCCCGCCTCCGGGGCCTTACGTACAGACCTGTAAAATGGATTCAAGAACATGGACCCCCTCAGGTTCTGTGGATGGGGCTCAAAGCTACACTCTCCGGCACAGCTGCCGCCCGGCTGTCCCAGCCCATCCGGCTCTGAGTGCACCATCCCAGGTGTCTCCCTGCACTTCGCTGGCAATGGCCTTGGGCTTCCCTAACATGTCAAGGTCTTGCTTGCCCTCCAGTCCCTGCAAGCCGGGGCCCAAGTCCATAGGACCTGGAGTTTTGTCCTCACAAACCCCCTTCGTATCTCATTCCTCCTCCCACTGAGCACTCTCTCCCTAGCTGGGCTGCAGGGCCCACAGCCGGGGGACACGTCTGTCCCGTTTATCCCTTAGAACGGGGCCTGGCCCTGGGTGTCTCCCTGGAGCGGCCCAGCCACGGAGTCCCTGTGTGTGGCTCTGAACAAGCCCCTTTCTGACTCGGGGCCTTGGCGTGCCCCTGGCTATGAGAGCAGCCAGGGCCCACTGTAGGGGTCTCCCGCTGTGGGGTCTCTCAGGGGCTGGCTACTGGGGAAGGCTGAAGAACGCACACAAGCAGAGGTCTGTGACACGGTGGCAGGCACTCAGCAGGTGCTTATGGGATGTTCATTGCCCTCCCTCTGCCCTCGGGGGCCTGTGGCTTAGGGACACCTCATGGCCACAAGCAGACAGCCTGTCTTCTGCAGCACAGGGACACCCTGGCACCTCGCGCCTGGCCTCACTTCTGTCCCCCACAGGCCAGGAAGCCCGGGAAATGCTGCAGGCCACACGGCAGGGGCCACCCTCCACCCAGTGTTCCCTCTCACTTCCCATGATAATCTCGAGGGGTGAGATCTTGGGGGCCAATTCTCAGGTGAGGAAACGGAGGCCCCGACACAGGCTGTGGTTACCAAGGCCCAGGCTGGTCAATGGTGCAGCCAGGCTGTCTGAACAGTGTCTGCGCACCCAGTGCCGTAATATTCCTCCACCCAAAGGTGGAGTCCTCTGCCCCTGACCCAGGCTGGGCCCCCAGAGCTCTCCCTGGGCTCCTCCCAGAGCCCCGCAGACCCATTCCCTCTGCGTCTCCCCGTGAGCACGTGCTGGGGTTGCCCTGGAGTCTGGCTGGGCTGGTGGCCCCTGGAACCTTTGGCCAAAGTCAGGCCCAAGGCTCAGCCCAAGGCTCAGGACCTCCCAGGGAGACGGGGGTGGGGTGGGGGGCCTGGGAGGATGCGGCCTTATCAGGAGGAGTTCTTGGGTGGAGAGAGCCTGAGATGCCATCTCTGAGCCGTCAGCCACCACCCGTGGCTGCGGCACATGTCAGCTAAATTCGGCCACATGGGCGTGAGTGGGGGCCAGCACGGGGAAGGGGTCTGCGTGCTTGCACGTGGGCACGTGTGTGCAGGTGTTCCCATGAGGGTAAACGGTGTGGCCTCCCATCCCGCCCCCTCCCATCCACTCTCCACACAGCTCTCAGATATTTTTCTAGTACTTAACGTCAGTCTTCATCACCCCCTTGCTTAGAGCCCTCAGGGTTGCCCACTGCCTCGGGACAAAGCCGGAGGCCCTCCTCACCCTGGCCCCATCCTCCCACACCCGTGCCCCCCACGGGGCAGCCGATCACCCTTCCCACCCAGGCTGGTGGCCAGCATCTCCCAGGCCATGGCCACGGCCCCCTCCACCCCGCCTGCCCCTGGGCCCTCACTCACCCTGGAGCATAGGGAGCCTTGGGCTCTGCCTTGATGGGGGGCCCGGAGCCCCCCAGGAAGGGCTTGGGGGCGGCCCCCATTCCGTTGTTGTTGTTGCAGTTGAGCGGGGCTCCGTAGCCCGGGGACAGGAGGGGACCGTGGCGCCCCGGGGAGGGGCCGCCCCCCGGGGGACTCAGGTGGTGGACCCCGCTGGAGCCGGAGATGGCTGGCTGCCCGTGGGAGTAGGAGGCCGCACTGACTGGAGCCGAGATGTCGGGGAAGCAGCTGCGGGGAAGGGGTTTGCTCAGCCTCAGCCGGCTCCCAGGGCCCCCAGGACTCGGCTGCGCACCCCCCCCCCCCCCCCAGGGAACTGTGAGTCGGGACCTGGAAAGGATGAGGAGCTGCTTCGGGGGCACGAGACTGCCCCCCAGGTCCTGCCCTCGCACCTCCCAGTGAGGGGAGAGGCCAAGAGGCGGGGGCCACTCACAGGTCAGAGGCATCCTCCTTGCTGATATACTCTTCCAGGATGCTGGTGTCGATGTTGGAGGGCTCCAGGGCACCGTTGATGTCGTGGCCTGTGGGGCGGCCAGCACGCTGGGGGGCCGGCCTCCTGGGGACCTCAGGCCTCCATCCCTGCCAGACTGCACCCCCAAAGCACATACCCCCTCGCTCCTCCCCCTCGCATCCACGCGGGGTGAGTCCTTCCTCCTCCACCATGGGACTCCCCTCCGGGAAGCCCTGATGACACCCCCCCAGCACACAAGGCCACCTCTAGTCTATAGGGAAAGGAGGGGCCCAGAGTGTGCAAGTGGGGACAGACGGGCTGAGCCTGCTCCTCCAGACCCCTTTCTAGTGGTGTGACTGGAGCACGTCCCTCCCGCTCATCTGTAAACAGAGGCTGCTGTCTCTCTGCCTTACAGGGTGCTGTGAGGTGGTTTATTATTTTATTTTTGTAGAGTTGGGGTTTCACTCTGTTGCCCAGGCTGGAGTACAGTGGCATGATCATGGTTCACTGTAGCCTCCACCTCCTGGGCTCAGGCGATCCTCCCTCCTCAACCTCCTGAGTAGCCGGGAGTACAGATATGTGCCACCACGCCTGGCTTTTTTTTTTGGTAGAGCCAAGGTCTTGCTATATTGCCCAGGCTGGTCTTGAACTCCTAAGCTCAAGCGATTCTCCCGCCTTGGCCTTCCAGCATGCTGGGATTACAGGTATAAGCCACCGGGCCCAGCCTGCTTTATTGGGTTGAGTGCCCAGTGGGTGTTGGGTGTCCATCACCCTTGCCAGTTTGGACCCAGCACAGAATGTCCTGGCCTGGCCTCCATGAGTCAATTCCCGATGGCTCAGGGGAGCATGAGGCCGGCAGGGTGGGACTACGCGTCCTGGGGGTCCACATCCTGCACCCTGGGCCCCAGCTGCAGCAAGGAGTGCAGGATCAGAGAATGCCCAGCTTGCCCTCACTGGATATGCCCATCACCCCCGGGTCGGAGCTGGGGTACTCAGTCCCCATTTTTCAGAAGAGGCAGAGGCCCAGGAAGGTGAAGGCCAGCCCTGGCTGCGCAGCCAAGAGGGATGGCGGTTGGAGCCCTGCCCCTCCGCATGCCCGCCCTCTCCCGGGCCCTCCCCGCTGGCCCTGGCCCCACAGGGGAGACGCACAGAGGAAGGCGGCCAGGACTCTTGGGCATCCTGAGTGAGAGGGGGTGGTGCTGGCCTCTCCCCTCCCAGGGTCACCTTGCGGGGGGAGCAGAGGGCGGGGAGATAAGGGGGCTGACGTGGGAGATGCGTCAACCCCGATAATGGAGGGCAGCCCCACCTACCCGCTGACCCGGGCTGGCCTGCCCCACTGAGGCAGGAGGGCGCCTCCCGCCGGCCTCTGGAGCCTGGGGTCTGGGGTCTGCCCCTCGCACCCCTCCCCTGGCAAGCTTAGGTCCAGGAGCAAATCCTGGCTCAGCCGCTGCCTGCTTTGTGCTGCCGGACAGGTCACACACCCTCTCTGAGCCTCAGTCTCCTCACTGGCAAAATGGGGCCACGCACAGCTAACAACCACAGGGCTGCTGTGAGTATGAAACAGATAAGGTACCAGCCCCCAGAGCCCTGGGGTCCCGACGAGCCCCCCGCCCAGGCCCCTCCCTGGCCCCAGCCGGCATTTCAAGAATGCTGAGCCCCGCTTAGGTGATTAAGGAGCGAGCCAGCGGCTAAGCCCTCCTAGGAGTCACGCGCTGCCTGCGACAGGCCAGGGCCCTCCTGCTGACCCCCACCCCCGGCTCACCCAGCTGAGAACAAGGGACACCCACCACGCGCCGCCAATGGCCGTCCAGGGCCCTGTGTGGCCAGGGCAAGAGCGGCTTCTGGAGCTGGGTGTGACCCGCCCACATGCCAGGGTCCAGGACTCCCACCTCTGCTTGGGACCCACCCCATGCTTCCCGGGCCACCTCGATTCCCATTTATTGAGTGCCTACAATGTGTGCTTTTCAAGCCAAGTCCATTACTAATCACAGGAGTTTATTCTGCGCGGGGCGTCCTGCAGACTCTTCCTATGCAGCCTGTCACTCCATTCTACCAACCCGTGATGGCGACCGTGGGGAGACAGTGACGGTGACCACGGCTCATACGGAGTGCTAAGGTGCCTACCAGGCCTAGCACTCTTCTCAGTGCTTTATGCA
Organism: Carlito syrichta; assembly: GCF_000164805.1. Taxonomy (NCBI): domain Eukaryota; kingdom Metazoa; phylum Chordata; class Mammalia; order Primates; family Tarsiidae; genus Carlito; species Carlito syrichta. The sequence continues at coordinate 16,775 of NW_007202486.1, read as the reverse complement.
CTTGACCTCCCATACCCACCATGAACTTGGTGGCACTATCACCATCCCCACTGTCCAGAGAGGTCAAGTCTCTTGTCCAAGGCAACACAAACCCAGGTGCAGGGGCCTGACTCCAAGAGGGAAGGAGTGGCTGGCAGTTGCTGCACCTTCCCCACCCCACCGGACTGGTTGGAAGATTCTTGGGAAAGGATCACGTGTGGGGGGAGACGGGAGGGGATACAGGAGCATCACCCCACCCCAGCGCTGAAGCTGCAAGTTTCTGAGGCTGAACTTGGAATCTCCGGTGAATGATGGGCCCGGGCGGTCACAGCATGGCTATTTATAACAGGCCCGGCCCCTCCCCTCCTGCTCCTCCTCCCCTGGCCAGGAGCGCTCCTAATCGTCCCTAATCCTCCTGCCCACCTCCCCCGGGATGGGGGGCCTCAGGCAGAGGCATCCTGGGAGACCCTAACAAGAACCAGATGTGCTTGGGGGGAGGAGGGACCCTCCGGTGCCAGGGCCCGGGCGGACGGAGGAGGGAGGGG
>NW_007202486.1:14747-16187 GCF_000164805.1 Carlito syrichta | reverse complement strand
CCGATGGGTGGGGGAGAAGGTTGAGGGTTGGGGGCTTGGAGGGCCACACCTCCTCCCCGGAAGCCCTCGAGGCTGCCTCGTCCTCTCCCCACCCGCTCAGCCCCCAGCCTGCCTGGCCAACCGACCTGGAGATTTCGAACAAACATTCCGGGAGGACAGGGTGAGGGTGGGGGCTTGCTGGAGCCTAGGGGTTGCTGAGGCTGGAGCAGAGCCCCCAGGACCTGGGAGAGAGCAGAGTCCCATGGGCACGTTCCTGGGGGTGGCCCTTCCCAGTGCTCCTGGAGAAGCTCCAGAACATCACTGGACCCCAACCACAGTACCTGGCCAGGCAGGAAGCTAAGCACGAGTCTTGTTTTCAAGACCTTCCCGAGCCGAGGGGAGGCTGGGCCCGCCAGAGGCTGCCCAAGGCCCGACAACCCGAAAAGGGCGCCCTGAGGTCACAAGCCCGCACCTCTGTCCTCTTCCTCAGACCTTCCCGCCACTTCCCACAGCTTGGGATAACCCAGTGCACGGCCCAGCGTGGCGGGCCCCCTGCCTGCTCCCTCAGCCTCCTCTGCTACCCAGCTCCCCTCCCTCCTGTCCTCTCCAAGACCTTTCCATCATCCACCCCACATCTGGACCTTTGCACGTGCTGTTCCACGCTCTTCCCCAAGCCACAGCAGGCCGACTCCTATTCACTCTTTGGGTGTGGGCCAAGTTGTAAATTCGCCCAAGAGGCCATCTCTGCTGCTCCCCGTTCACTTGAGGGGGGCCCATCCTGCTTTCTCATGGGTCCTTACCCTCCTGTCTGCACAGACCTCCCTGGGCAGGTGTGTGTGTCTGTCCACTGCCTGCCCACCACCACCAGCTCATTCATGGAGCAGCCGTCTGTGGCCAGCCCTGTGCCATGCGCTTGGCATGATTCACACCGAATCCTCTCCCAGCCCTCTGAGGTTTTTCTATTTCTCCGTTTTACAGATGAGGAAACTGAGGCTCAGAAAGGATGGGCCTCTTGCCCCAGTTTACAGGGGCCGGAGCCGGGCTACGAAGGCTGCTCTATTCTATCTCTTCCTAGCACACAGCAGGTGCCCAATAAATGGTCCTGCAGCAGATGACCGAAGTGGCCAGTGGGCAGCTGGAGCCAGGCCTGCGGGATCTGGGGGCCTCCGCTGGGTCATGCAGGGTGGGGGTGAGACGGGGCCCACCAGGACCCGCTGAGCAAGGCGCCTCCCTCCTGCGTGTCATTAATGAAGCCCTTTATTACCTGCCGTCAACAGGAGCCAGACGCTGTCCCTGCCCAGGCAGGCGGCGACCAGGCTATGGAAAGGTAGCCCCCTTCCCACCTCCCCCTCCTTCCTCTAGGGCCACCCGCTGGGCAGGAAGGGAGCCCGCAGCACCCAGGCCAGGTGCAGGACAGGAGCGGGCAGGGGCCCAGGTGGTCCCTCCACCCCGGCCCCTCCC
>NW_007202486.1:13143-14583 GCF_000164805.1 Carlito syrichta | reverse complement strand
TGGCTGAGTCTCGGCCATTGTCTTGGGGAGCGGGAGGGTGGGGACGCGGCACAGTGGGAGGCTTGTGCCCTGCCCACCCCTCCCCTGCCCCGTCAATGGGGCGCTTGTCAATTCATGCCCTAAACATGGCGGAAATCCCGTCAGCCACGTGGCTGTGAGCAGGGTGGGCCGGGGCCTGAGGGTGCTGGTTAGGCCTGATGATTCAAACCTGGGGCACAAGGGCACAGGGCCCGGGCCTGTCCCCTGGGGCCCCGATGGTCCTGAGAGCCCAGCCCAGCCATCAGGACCTGAGGGGTATCCTAGCTCCAGGTGGTGGCTGGGGATCGGGGGGCAGTGGTCAGGGGACTGCCCACCTTGGCATCCCCATAATGCCTCGAGCAGGCCCTGAGTCAAAGAGAGAGGCCTGGCTTCTAATGCAGGCCCCAGCCCCACTTCTTTGCTGTGTGACCCTCAGCAAGTGACCTGACCTCCCTGAATCTCCGTTTCCTTCTCTACCAAGTGGAGTGTAAATCCCCGCACCATGGGTGGTCCTGAGCCCACAGCCAGGTGACTCCTGAGACTGCCCCCAATGGCATGAAGAGCACTGTTTCCCTCTTACTAGGCACTGCCACCTCCTTTCCCGCCCTCAACCTCTGCCAGGCTGTCCCCCAGGCCTCTCTGCTGTCAGTGTTTCTGCCCTGGTGCCTCTGGGGGGCCTAAGCACTTTCTCCCAAGTGCCTCTGAGGCATGCCCAGCACAATGCTGTAATTCCAACATGTGTGGCACGGTCAGTTGCCAGGCCTTGGCTCAGCCAGCCCCTCCAGCAGGCCAGCCTCCTATGACTGTGCCCCACCTGCAGAGGCAGCCACTCCCCGTCACCCCAGTCCCAGAGGGACCCCAGGGCTGCAGCTCATCTCTCCATGTTGACTGAGCCAAGCAACGTGCTTCAAACCAGTTCACAGCGGGGCAAGGCGCAGCAGGCCCTCACCTCCTTTAGTCTGGACTTTCCGTCTTTATTAATATGATCTAAACTACTATCTGTCCCTGCTTCAGGTTTCCATGTGTGACCAAAGGCTTCTCAGTCAAAACACCTTCAGGTCAGATGCTTGGCTGTGCAAGCAACCCTCTGCGTCTCTGCAGCAGATCCAGTTAGCTTGGTCCCACAGTCATGCCTGACAAAGACTGAGTCATTGTACATCACTCCTTAAACCTGAGCCACAGTCAGGAGTTGTTCCCTCCCAATGTCTTGCCAAAAATGCAGAAGCCGGGTCCAGTGGCTCAGCCTGTAATCCCGCGCTTTGGGAGGCTGAGGTGAGTGGATTGCCTGAGCCCACGGGTTCGAGACCCGCCTGGGCAACTTGATGAGACATCTCTACAATAAATCAAAAAATCAGCCAGCCATGGTAGCGCGTGCCTGTAATTCTGGCTACTCGGAAGGCTGAGGCGAAAGGATCGCCGGAG
>NW_007202486.1:8454-13123 GCF_000164805.1 Carlito syrichta | reverse complement strand
AAAAAAAAAAAAAAAAATGCAGAAGAGCCCACGGCTGGCCTGCAGAGACCGCTCTCTTCCAGGGGGCCAGAATCTTCAGCACCCCACCGCGGGATATGGCCACATCCTCCCCAGGACCCCACACAGCTGCCACCTTGTGCCCAGGTCAACACAAGGCTGGACTCACAACCCCAAGACACTCCCAAGCCAGGCCCGTGGAACGGAGGGCAGCGGCTGCAACCCATTCTCACCTCTCCCACGGGGATGGGGCAGACATGCCTCAGATGTCCAGGAGAGACTGCGGCATGGGGTGGGACAGGTCTCCTCCAGGGCCATTCCCCATGGACACGCTCCAACACACACACATGTGCACAGGGCACACCCCAGTCAAGTGCCTGCAGACACGCTCGTAATCGTGTACCATCCCGTGCCCTGCTCGTGCATACACACACACACATGTACACACACACACACGTGCACCTTCTCTCCCTCGGCAATCATTTACTGAGCACCTATTACATATCAGGTACGCATGGGACCAGGCTTTGGGGATACAGCACAGAAAAAAACCGACAAAACCCCTGCCCACGTGGCGCTGACACTCTAGGGAGCAGAGTCTGGTGATGAGATAGAGCAGGAACGCGCACAACATCATAGAAGGTTCCAGGCAATGGCGACAGCTAGTGCAAAGATCCTGAGGTCCCAGCATGCCCATGCATGTCCACATCTCGGGCACCTCACAGGCGTGGGCACCAGGATGCAGGTGCACACAAATGCTCACACCCTGGGCTACCCGCACCTCCTGATGGCGCAGCTTCACACGCGGCTGAGGGCCCCCCCAGCAAGAGCTTCCTCTGCCTTCCATCCCCCTCACCAGCAGGCTGCTGTCAGACCCTCCATCAGCTCCAGCCTGAGCCAGACCCCACTGAATGGACGCAGGTGCCCCTTGCCTCCCAGCTGGCAGGGCAGGGGGATTCCCATCCCCCCAGGTCCCGGATGGGATGGAGAAGAGCGCAAAGGGGGCAGTGATGGAAGACCCCCCAGGGATGCAGAGTCCCCAAGCTCCCCAGAAGAGAGGCAGAGGCTGTGGCTGTGCGTTTCTGGGGCTGGAGGGACCCAGGTCAGCTAGAGAGGGAACGTCCCTCACTGATGTGGCCCTGAAGCCCCTGTCTGTTGTCCAGTCTGGGGGCTCTGGACCGGTCTTCCACCTGGGGCTCTGCCCTTCCTCTTCCTCCCACTCCAGGCCTGGGGTTCACTGCTCACATCCCACAACCTTGACCCTGAGAGAGGGTTCTGAGGTCTAGAGCGGCTGAGGGGCTGGCAGGACGTCACCTGGTGTGGACATCAGTGCTGAATCAGAAACCCCGACAAGCCAGGAGAGGCCTCCCTGCCCCGCCTGCCCCAGGCTGGCACCCAGCAGGGACCTAGGATCCTATCCCAGCTCTGCTGTGGCCAACCAGAGTGAGTCTGACATATCCCCTTCCTCTTCTGCCTCTGCAGCCTCCCAGAAATGAGGGGGTGCCACCCACCTTCCAGCACTCAGGGATGCCAGGCAAACAGTTTATGCAAAGGGCTCTGGCCTGGACACAGTAGACAAGGTTGAAGGATGGTCCAGCCCCCTCCCCAACACCTGCCCGGGCAGGACCAAAGTTCCACATCTCCGAGGGGGATGGTGGGGTGGGCCCGCTGGGGGCACCAGCGACCAAGACCAGGAATCAGGCCCATGCAGGGCCATAGCTGCATGGCCCAGCCCTGCACCCAGGATGTGCCCAGCAAGCCTCGTAGTGTTCCTTCTCCTTGGGGTAAGTGGCCCAGAGAGGGCAAGGGGCTCTCCAAAGCACACAGTACCAGCTGCAGGACCCTGAGGGGCACTGCCCTTAACCTGCAGACCGATAATCTTCAAGGTGGGGTGCGTGACACTTGCCGTGGGCCTACCGAGCAGGGTTGTGAGCCCCTAAGACCATCACCTCCATGGAGGGTGACGTTTATGGAGAGGTCAATGCTGGCCCCCTCTTACCTGATCCCCACCGAAACCCTGAGAGGCATATCGCAACTGGGCTCCCATTTCACACGCGAGAAAACGGAGGCACAGAGAGACGCACCGCTGTGGCCAAGAGGACTGTGGGTAAACAGCGGAGCCAGGGAGTCTCCAGCTGCCCACCCCAGCCGCACAGAACCACTGCACCATCCCACTCCGGCCCCCACCCGGCAGCAGGAGGGTCTGGAGACCTTGAGCTGGGGGAGGAGGCCCCACCGCACATCCCAGGCTGAGGGAAACTGAGGCCCAGAGGAGGGCGCTAGGCCGTGAGGAGGAAGGTGGCAAGGGAAGGCAGGTTGCCCGGGCAGGGCAGGGCCACCTGGTTAATGATTCAGTTAATAATTTCTGCTCCCAGCTCCTTATCAGGGAGAGCAAAGTCCAGAGCAGCAGCCAATCAGCAGCCCTGTGGGGCTGTTACCCGGCAGCCTCTGCGGCCAGGGCCCTCCAGTCTGTAACCCCTTGGAGTTGGGAAGTGGGGGGCCAGGTCGCCAAGGAAGGGGCCAGTCTGCCCTCAAATGCCCTCTTTGGCTCTGCCTAAGACCCCAAAGGGCATCCTGTCCAGCGCCCCAGACTCAGGGTTGGTAGCGGGCGGCTCCTCGCCCCTGCACAGGCCAGGCCCTCCCCGATAGGCACTTCCCGGGGCGCGCCCCCACCCCCGCCACCTCCTTCAGTCACACATCCATTGTTGCCTCCATTGACCCTGAGAACGCTTCCTGCTCCCCGCCGCCCCCCTCCCCCCGCCCCTGCCGTGTGGCCCCACACTGGGTGTTGGGGACATGGGATGAGTCAGACCCCCACTACCATTTCCTCTCCCGCCTGGGCTCAGGACCTGGGGTGGGCCTGGCAGTCGATGCGCTGGGGCTGGGACAGGAGTCCTGGGGGAGGCCGGTTCTGGATGGGCCCAGGAGACACCTCCATTCACCTCCCTGGGAGTCAGGGTCAAGGACTCGTGCTCCTGGCCGCCTCCCCTTCCACCTGCTCCCTGGGTGCACCACAGACAGACAGGACACCGGGGACACAGGCCCGCCCCCGTCCACACCCTGGCCCAGTCCCAGACCCCGCCCAGGTGGGGCCCTCTCTTCCAAGCTGCCAAGTGCTTTCTCCCTGGGGCTTCCTCCTGCCCTCTGGAAGATGGGATGCTGGTCCCCGACCCGATCCCTCCTCCAGGACCCCGGTGGCAGAGGAGAGAGCTGGGGCAGGGTGTTCACTCTGGCTAACTCTGGCCACCTCCCTTCTCTTGAAGCCTCGGCCAGCGCCATCACCCTGCCCTCACCCATCCCACAGCTGGGAGAAGGGCGACTTTCCTACCAGGCTCCTGGTGCTCTGGGGGGCTGTGGAGAGCCCAGCCCCCCATAGCCACCATATCTGTCCTATCAGGAGTTCACAAGTTTGTCTGTTTGATGGCTAGAAAAATCACACTGGAAGCGCCTGCTGTGGTCCAACCCACCTATCTCCCCTGGGAGGGGACATGAGGCCAGGGATGAAGGTCACCAGTCTAGGTCCCCATCAGGTTCAGAATGGGTGAGACCCCAGCCTTCCACCTCCAGCTGTGGTGGAGGCTGGGTAGAGGCCCACCAGACTCTCAGTGGCCTTTCTAGTAGCTGCCCGAAGGCTTCTTCTCCTCAGTCTTGCCCAAGCTGACCACTTGCTCAAGCCTCATGCACCCCTGGAGTCAGAGGCCAGTACCCACCCCCTCCAGGCTCAGCCATCCCTACTCTAAAATGTCCCTCCTTCCTGTGGCTGGGAGAGAACGCCCTCCAGAGCTGAAGGCACCACGGAAAACTCTGCCAGCCCTGCTGGCTTGCAGGTGAGGAAGAAGGGGCCCAGAGACGTCAAGGGCACAGACGGGTCACACAGCTCTCAGTGGCTGAGCCTGTACCAGAACCTCAAGGGTCCTGGCTGAGTCCTCAGATGCTGCCCTGCCCACGCCCTGCCCCTGCCCCGGCTCTGGGAGTCCAAGGCCCCAGCCAGTCAGGTGATGCAGAGCACACCTGCCACTGTGGCCCGGTTACCTGCTGGGAGCCAGTGCATCCTGCCCGGTGGGTCCCCTCTCTGCAGGCCCTGTGCCCGCAGGTCTGGGCTGCCTTGCCTCTCTCCAAGGGATTAGCTGGGCGGTCACGGGGGCCCGGCTGTACCAGCCTCGAGGGGGCCGCCCTGTCCCGGCCTCCCACCCGAGGCCCAAAGCGCCTTAGCCCCCAGCCCCACCACGGGCACAGGGCAGGACCCAGGACCCATGCCCGGTGTGCCTAGGGAGGGGGCGCCACATCAGGGAGGGATCTCGCCCGGCTGCTGCCCTTTCAGCAAAACCCCTTCCTGGGTCCCAGCCCAGCACCGAAAGTACAGGCCCCTCTGCCCGCTGTCCAGGGGGAGTGACCGTGGCCCAGCAGGGACTGGGGAGGAGCTCAGGCGTCCAGTCCGAGTGTGAGGGCACACGGTGCTCCTACAGGCTCAAGAGCAGCGCACCCACATGTCCGAGAGCACCGCTTCCTGCTCCCTCCTGATTTCACACTCACACACCCCAGACGACGCACCCCAGGCCCTCAGCTCCTCGGCACGCCCTCACCCCACGTCGACCCAAACACCACAGCCCACTCGATTCCTCATGGGGCCTTCCCCTCCCAAGTGGCCCGGAGTCCCCTGCTCTTCCTGGGC
>NW_007202486.1:7600-8434 GCF_000164805.1 Carlito syrichta | reverse complement strand
CCCCGCCCCTGCTCCCCACAGACATTCTTGAATCTCCTCTTATCTCTTGGAGGGAGCAGCCCAGCCTCCCCGCCAGGCCCCTGCATGGCTGAGCCGTGGCGTCAGCCCCCATCCGCCCACCCAGGTCAGGAGGGAGCCAGGGAGCCCGGGTCAGCCAGGCCACCCCCTCTGCCTGGGCCCAGAGTCCCTGGGGGAGGTGGTGTGGGGATATCTTCGGGAATCAAGGGGTCCCAGCCCGTGGCTTATCCAAGTAGGCTCAGGGCACCCCCAGAGGCTCAGGGAGCCCCCAGGAAGGCACTGTCCCTTTTCCTCAACCCTTGAAAGGCCCCGAGAACTCTTAAAGGATGAAGAGTGTCTGGGAAGGCAAGAGCCCCTGGGGCTGCTGGGGGCAGCCTGAGACCCTCAAACGGCCCGGCTGCTTCAGGGCAACCGTTTAATCTCTCCAAGCGTGGTCTCTTGGGGCCTGGGTCTGCTGGGGTGTCCAGGCTCCTGGAGCGGGCCAGCCTGTGGTTCAGGGAGGCCTCTCCCAGGGATGCCTCTCCCCGGGCTGCTCAGCAAGCTGGAGCTGGTAAGGCTCCCAAGTCACACAGAGAGAGAAACTGAGGCAGAGAAAGGACTCCAAAGGGAGCTGGGGCTTGAAACTCGGCCCCGATTCCCTGCTCTGCATCCTGACAGCTCCCAAGGGAAGGTTCTGAACGCACTAAGGGGCAGGATGCGGGCTTATGGGCTGGGGGGATAGTTGGTAGAGAGGGGCACAAAAGGGGCCAGAGCGGCTGGCTAGATGCTCCGGGAGGTTCTGAGCAGCAGGGTGGGCTGGAAGACGTCAGCCTGCAC
>NW_007202486.1:6696-7390 GCF_000164805.1 Carlito syrichta | reverse complement strand
CTCAGAAAAGGAGGGGAGGGGAGTTGGTTACATGTAGGGGCAGCCTCCAAAATCAATGTGGGGGTGGGAGAAAATATTGTGGGGCGTGGGGGGGGTGGGTCCTTCCAGGGTCCAGGGCAGTGGGGTACGAAGCCCTTGGGGAGCTTCACAAGGATGCAGCTCACAACAGTGGGAGGGTCTCAGGGAGCAGAGGTGCTTGGCAGTAGGGATGCCAGCTTCAAGAAGGTTCCAGCTCTAGGAGATCGTGCCAGGGAGGGGTCCCCAGACCCCAGTAGGGAAGCAGTGGCTAGGGAGAGGGTGACCGTCAGCCTTGGTGGGAGCAGCATTTCGGAAGGCAGGTGACCGTCTCCAGGCGTCCCAGACACAGAGGTGGGCCCGGCACCCAGCAGTCGGGCTGGGGGAGGGTGCCCACCCGAAAGGCACACAGGGGTCCTGGCCTCTAGGTCGGGGTCCCAGACTCTGAGAGGCAGGCTGGGGACCGGGGAGGAGCCAGCCTGAAGAGAGGTGGAAATCCTAGAAGGCGTGCTGGGGGTCTGGATCTCAACGACGGCGCTGCCCTGCACGGGGTTCCAGGAAAGCCCGCAGAGGGACCCCAGCTTCGGGAAGCGTGCTGGGGGTGCCGGGGGGCACAGCTTAGGTGAGACCCCAGTTCCTGAGAGGCTCGAAGGAGACCCGAGCCTGGAAGGGGACGCGG
>NW_007202486.1:2626-6219 GCF_000164805.1 Carlito syrichta | reverse complement strand
CGGGGTCGCGGTGGGCGCGTCCTCGGGCGGGCGCGGCGCCGCATCCGGCATCCCAACCTCGAAGACACCCCTCGGCCCCGCGTGACCCGCTCCCCATCCCCACGATGACGACTAATGAGCGCGAGTTATGCGCCGGGTCCGCACCAAGCTGAACAGGCGTGGCCTTCGGGCCTCGCAGTCCTCACGCTGCCGAGGCGGTGCCGCTGTGATCTGCGCTTTACAGACGAGGAAACTGAGGCTTATCGAGTCTGAGTGCAGTCTGAGGACGCACACTGTCCTGTAGAGCTTCTGTGAGGCTGGAAACCGTCTCGGGGCTGTCCGCTATGGCAGCCGCCGCCCGTGCACACTTGACGTGCAGCTGCTGAGACCGCAGAACTTCTTTTCCACTTCGTTTGACTTTTAATTAGCTGCACGTTAAACTGTCACGTGTGGCGACGGTATTGGAAAATGCAGCTCTGAGAGTTTCAAGGTCATTGAGGTTCAGAGCCAAGTCCTGGCTGGTCAGGGCACCCGAGTGCTTCCTCACAGCTGTCCGGGCTGGTAGAAAGAAATCTGGAAGTTTTGCCACCAAGTGTGTCCCGGATAAACCTACCGTCCTTGCCCCCTCCTTCTACCCTTAGGAGGGTCTCATCTCTGCCCTACACAGCTGTGAGATCTCTCTCCTCGCTGATTTCTCTACTCCCTCCCAAATCACTTTCTTCCTTTCTTTTCTTTTTTTTATAGTAGGAGTCTCACTCTGTCGCCCACAGCCACCGCAGCCTTGACCTACTGGCTCAGGCAATCCTTCCACCTCAACCTTCCAAGTAGCTGGAACTACAGGTACGCACCACCATGCCCAGCTATTTTTTTAATTTATTGTAAAGTTGAGGTCTTGCCAAGTTGCACAGGCTGGTCTCGAACCTGTGGGCTCAGGCAATCCTCTCATCTCAGCCTCCCAAAGTGCCGGGATTATAAGCGTGAGCCACTGTGCCTGGCCGAAATCACTCTTTCTAAAATACAAATCAGGCCAGGCACAGTGGCTCATGCCTGTAACCTCGGCACTTTGGGAGGCCAAGGTGGGAGGATCACTTGAACCCAGGAGTTTGAGACCAGCCTGGGCAACACAGCAAGACTTTGTCTCTATAAGAAGAAAAGAAAAAAGAAAAAAGTTAGCTGGGTATGGTGGCAGGTGCCTTAGGAGGCTGAGGCAGGAGGATCGCTTGAGCCCACGAGTTGGAGGCTCTGGTGAACTGTGGTGGTCCACTGCCCTCCAGCCTGGGCAACAGAGTGAAACCCTCTCCCTGACTCAACAAATAAATAAACATCAGATCATGTCACTCCTTTGCTAAAACCAAGGGTTTCCCTTTGCGCTCAGATAACCTCTGAACCTCCCGCGCTGGTTTCTGAGGTCTTGCGCGATCTGCCCCTGCCTGTACCACTGACCTCAGCGCCTCTCTCCTCTCCATTGCTCACTAGGTCACAGCCACTAAACCTGCTTGACATTGCTCAAACATCCCAGGCCCATGCCTGCTGCAGGGCCTTGGCAAATGCTATTTCATCTATCTATAATGCTTGTCCCCACATGGCTAGTTCTTCTCAGCAGTCGGTCCCAGCTCAGAGGCCGCCTCCCTGCCCACCCTACCTAAAGCAGTTCCCCCTACATCCCTACATAGGCCGTTCCTTCCCCCTACTGGGCGAGGCAAGAGACCAAGCTAGGCTTGGTCACTGCAGTAGCTTCAACACCAAGAACACTACCTGGCAAACAGTAGGTGCTCAATGAATATGTGTTGAATGCATGAATGATGGCGTCTTCAAACTACTGAATCCGGCCGGGCACAGCGGCTCATGCCTATAATCCCAGCATTTCCGGAGGCTGAGGTGAGAGAATTGCCTGAGTCCACAGGTTCGAGACCAGCCTGGGCAATTTGGCAAGACCGCATCTCTGCAATACATAAAAAAATAAGCCGGGCATGGCGGTGCGCGCCTGTGGTTCCAGCTACTTGGAAGGCTGAGGCAGAAGAATTACCTGAACCCAGCAGGTCAAGGCTACGGTGGTTGTGAGCGTGCCACTGCACTCCAGCCTGGGCGACAGAGTGAGACTGACTCAAAAAACCCACAAACAAACAAACAAAAACCTACAGAATCCTGGACCTCTGAAACCTTGGAAGCAGAGAATTCTGGAAGCCCAGACGCAGAGGATCAACTCACTACAGAATGGCTCAGCTCAAAACCTCTCAGGACCCTTCAAGGCAGTGAGTCAAAGCTAGAAAAACCTATCTTCACCCCCCACCCTCCCCACAGCCCCATCCCCATTCCTGCGCCTCCAGGAATACTTGACGATCCACAAAACTGAGGCCGAGAGGGGTGAGAGGACTGCATTCAGCTGAGCCTGGAACTCTCAACTCTGCCTGGCAAGGGTCCCCCAGAGGAGGGTGGCACAAGCTAGGCTACCCAATGGGGGTGGGGGTGAGCACCCTCAGAGCTGCCGCCACCCCCAGCCTCCTTCTCGGTCTGCAGGGGCCAGAGTGGGGGAAGGGCAGCCAGTGCCTGAGCCCCAGATGTGGCCCAGTCAGCAGGCCTGTGGTGGCCGGCCCAGGAGGGTCAATGCCACGACAGTTCTGGGGTTGGGGGAAGGGGTGCCCGAGCTGGCGGGAGCCTCACAATGAGGTTTTGTCCCTGTGGGGGCCGCTCTCGGGGGTGCTCTTCGATATATAGCATGGGATTTTGCTGGCGGTCCCAGCTGTGTGTGCTGACCGCGGCTACCCCGCCGCCCCCCGCGCAGGCTGGGCTGTCGGGGGAGCCGGACCACACTGAGACGCCTATTCTTTCCAGCTGATACACCCCAGAGGCTTTTCTCCCTCTGCAGACTTCCTTAAGACAATTGTTATTCTCCATCCTGCCCCCTCCTCTGCCCAGGGTCAGGCCTGCCCGCCAGCCATGTAGACACCCGCCTACACCGTGCAATTTTTAAAAGTGAATTTATTTTATGAGTTCCCTGGGACCAGCTGGAAGACCAGCTTCTCTGTAAGGCTTCACCCACCCACATGTCTTTCCTTCTTATCCACGTGGTATATAGATGTCCACCCTTGAGGGCCATCGACGAGCTAAACATCGCCCCTGTCCAGCTCAACGAGGGCTGGGGGTGGAGAGGAAGAGGCACATTTTGTCCCCAACACCCCAACTCCATTATTTTATCATCGATTAAGATAATAGAGGCTGGGCGCAGTGGCTCATGCCTGGAATCCCAGTACTATGGGAGGCCGAGGTGGGAGGATAGCTTGAGTCCAGGAGATCAAGACCTGCCTCTACAATATAGCAAGACCTCGTCTCTACAAAACAATCAAAAAATTAGCCGGGTGTACTGGTGTGCTCCTGTAGTCCCAGCTACTTGGGAGGCTGAGGAGGGAGGATTGCTCGAACCCAGGTTGAGCCTGAGGTGAGCTGTGCCCATGCCAGTGCACTCCAGCCTGGGTGACAGAGTGAGTCCCCTGACTCAAAAAAATAATTAAAAAAAAAAGATGGCCGGGCTCAGTGGCTCAGCCTGTAATCCCACATCTTTGGGAGGCTGAGGTGAGTGAATTGCCTGAGCCCGTGGGTTCGAGACCCACCTGGGC
>NW_007202486.1:0-2268 GCF_000164805.1 Carlito syrichta | reverse complement strand
CTAAAAAAAAAAAAAAAAAAGATGATAAATTATTCCATCTCTGGGTTAGCTTTGAAGTTGGACAGGGCAGGATGCAGCTGCCTGTTAATAGGAGCTGACCCATCTTCTCCCCTGATTCCACTATGTCACTGTCCCAGGGGTTTTCATCGATGGACTGGGGAAGAAGGGTGGCTGAAATGTCCCAAATTCAAGGGCTCAATCAAGCCAGGGCTGCCTCCGCCAACTCCATAATGAACTTGGTGCCCAAGCACGGCTGGGGCAGAGGGGTGGCAGGGCTGACGAAGGGACCCTGGAGAGGCTTTGCATGCTGAGACCTTGAGGGGCCCCCCTTGAGGGGGTCCATCCATGGAGATGAGGCCCCATCTGTGCCCCTGGCTTCTCCACGGAACCACGAGTGAGGGGCGGAGCCTTCAGCTCTAGCCCAGCAGACACAGTCACCCCTGTGGCCAGCTCAGCCCGTTCTCCAAGGCCGACTCTCTGTCCATGGAGGCCTCATCTATAAAGCATGGCTCGGCTGGGCTCGGTGGCTCAGCCTGTAATACCAGCACTTTCGGAGGCCGAGGAGAGTGGATTGCCTGAGCACGCGGGTTCGAGACCCACCCGGGCCACTTGGCGAGACCTCATCTCTACAATAAGTCAAAAATTAGCTGGGTGTGGTAGTGCGCGCCTGTAGTTCCAGCTACTTGGAAGGCTGAGGCGGAAGGGTCACCGGAACCCAGCTGGTCCAGGCTGTGGTGGTGGCCGGGAGCATGCCACTGCCCTCCAGTCTGGGCAACGGAATGAGACTCCAACTCAAAAAAAAAAAAAGGCTAATTTTTCCTGCCTCTCAGCAGAGGTGAAAAGCTGTGTAAGTGATAAGTCAATGGTGCCCTCTCTGGTTCTGGGAAGTTCCCGGCACCCATTGTGACCCCTGAGTGACAGCAAGGCCAGGAGGAAGTCGTGGACGGAAGGAAGCCCTGGGAAGAGGGATGCGGGGACTGGGGGTTAGTGAGTAATGGGCAGGGAGGCCAGACCAGGGAAAGGTGGAGCCCTGTGCTCCCCACCCCAGGGCTCCTCACCTCAGCCTCCCATGGGCCTGTGCAACCCTGGCATCAGCCCATTTTACAGAAGAAGAGAGGAAGGCCCAGAGGGTGGTGAGTGTGGACACAGCAAGCAGGGAGGCTGGGGACACAGCTTTTCTGGACGAGGGCTCGAGGGCACACCTGGGTGTGGGGCCTGCGGGGTAGACCCCCTTCTGACTGCAGGAGTGCTGAGACGGGAGGGGCCATCCTCAGTTCCCGCAGTGGCCACCGAGAGGCAGAGGGCTGCTCCGGCCCTTCCCGGCACGGCCCCTCCTGAGAGCCATCCCCATGCCATGCTCTGGCTGTGTGACCCCAGGCCAACACAGAACCTCTCTGGCCTTCAGTGTCTTCTGCTGCACCAATTGGACAGGAACATTTTCAGACCGATGAGACTGGGCAGGAAGGACCTCTGAAGGCCATCAAATGAGGGTGGAGGTCAGAGTCCTGGGCTGTCCCCTCTCTGTCCCTGACTCCTGTGTGACCTTGAACGTGTCTTTGCCGGTATCTGGCCTCAGTTTCTTTTGTTCAGAGGCTGTGGGTGAAGACAGGCTCTACGGTTCAGAGAACCTCTCCACCACCCTGCTCAGTCCTTCATCAAGTAGGGTCATTGTGGATTTGGGGGTGCAGAGAAGGTGGGGAGGGGGAAGGCCAGTCAAAACTTGGTTGTGTCAGGCCTGGACCAGATTCTGGGGTCAAGGTGCGACTGGCTAGAGGAACAGTGCCACCTGCCGGCCACCTGCTGTGTGGCAGAAGCAGGCTCCGTGCATGGGGCAGGCAGGGGCCCAGCCACTGGCCCACCGAGCCTTCCAGCCACTCCCAGGCCTCAGGGCCCTGGAGCCAGGCTGGGCTGGGTCCCGCGATGCCTTCCCAGGAAAGCCCTCAGCAAAGACATCCGGCGGCCCCTGCATTCTGGTGCTGCACCCCTGAGATCCTCCACCCCTCCCCTGCCTATCTGCACTGGGGGGTGGGCACCGCCAGTCTAGCCTGGCACCCAATCGCTGGTTCTGCTGGCGTGATGTATCTCCCTCTCTGAGCCTCAGATCCCTCAGGGAGGGGAGGGGGGTGACAGGTTACATCTTTCAAGGCCGTGACGGTGGGAGGAGCAGGAATCCCCTGGTACACCTCTCACAGAGGACCCCGCCGGTGGTTGGCCGCCCTCACACACCTGGGGCTCCCTTACTGTGACTCAGTGTGACCCCTGGCCAAG
>NW_007202485.1:0-1128 GCF_000164805.1 Carlito syrichta | reverse complement strand
AGCGACGGGGCTCCTCCTCATCACCTCCCGGCAGGCCCGCCCCTCATTCACGGACCCCTGTGGAGAAGGCTGGATTCAAAGCTGACCCCCGCCCCACCTGGACAGGCAGGGCTCCAGCAGGAGGCAGGAGAGTCCAGGTGCACCTGGGAGCCGGAGGTTGTTTTGTTTTTGAGTTGGAGTCCCACTCCGTCCCCCAGGCTGGAGTGCAGTGGCATGCTCACGGCCACCCCGGCGTCGACTTGCTGGACTCCGGCGATCTTCCATCTCAGCCGTCCAAGTAGACGTACCTACAGGCGCACGCTATCACGCCCGGCTAACTTTTTTTTTATTGTAGAGACAGGCTCTCGCCAAGCTGCCCAGGCTGGTCTCAAACCCGTGGCCTCAAGCAATCCCCAAGTGCTGGGATTACAGGCTGAGTCACCCAGTCCAACCACAGGTGTGTTTTGAGGTCGTCCCGTTTCACATCTGCCCAGTCCTCCAAGCTGTGTGTGACCGTGGTGCCGGGAAGCCTGGGCCGCCTCCCCCTACCCCACGCCCCAGACACAGGCAGGCCAGGTCTCCAGAGCGTTTATTCTCTCGCAGGGGGAGGGTGGGGTGCAGGCGGCAGGTGAGGGGCCTACGTGTACCACACGAAGCCATAGTTGGCGTTGAGGACCTCCTCGGTGGTGCGCAGCCCATACAGCTCGCCTATCACGGGGGGCACCCAGCGCGTTGTGTGGAACACAGACTCACCCACCTGTGGGGACAGAGGGGTAAGGGTGCGGCACAGCTGCTCTCACAGCCTGCTGGGACTCACTCCCCCAGGACCAGTGGCCCCAGCATGGACCAGAAGCTATGGCCTTCCCTCTTGGAACATGGCCCTCGCCACCCCTTCGTCCCGGGGTTTCCTAGGGGAGGCCGTGTGATCCCCTTCGCCCTCTCTGCGGTGGCCGGGACCCCAGCCTTTTTAGCCAGGCACCCACCTTCCAGTCGGGCACATCCTTCATGATGATGGCCTCCTCCTCCAGATTCTCCCGGAGCATCTGCAGGATTCTGTGGGATGGAGTGGGAATGAGGACAGGGTCTGAGCACCCAGAAGGGCACCCGTCTAGGCCAGCAGCCAGCCCAGCCCCCCAGCCTCCTCCTTTC
>NW_007202484.1:0-553 GCF_000164805.1 Carlito syrichta | reverse complement strand
TCCCCCTCCCCCCCATAGTTTCCCAGTACCGTCAGTCATTTTCTTATAGTATTACATTGGATGTTCAAGGTCCATTATATGAGTGAGAACATGTGATACTCAGATCTTTGTTTCTGTGAGAGGTCACTCAGTATTATAGACTCTAGTTCCATCCAGGTTGCTGCAAAATTCATGATTTTGTTCTTTTTTATGGCTGCATAGTATTCCATCGTGTCTATGTACCACATTTTTTTTAATCCAGTCCTCTTTTGATGGGCAGCATGGTTGTTTCCAGGTTCTTGCTATTGTGAACAATGCTGCAATAAACATACGTGTGCAGGTATCTTTTTATAGAGTGATTTGTGTTCTTCAGGGTATATTCCCAGTAGGGGGATTGCAGGGTCATATGGAAGGTCAATTTTTAGAGCTTTTAGGAATCGCACACTGCTTTCCACAGAGATTGCACTAGTTTACACTCCCACCAACAGTGTAGAAGTGTTCCCTTTTCACCACACCCTCTCCAGCAGCTGTTATTTTTTGAATTGTTGATAATTGCCATTCTGACTGGAGTTAG
>NW_007202483.1:0-847 GCF_000164805.1 Carlito syrichta | reverse complement strand
TCTCCCTTTATAGTTTTTGTTAAATTATGAATGCATCAACATTTCTGTATTAATTGTGATAATTCTGTCTTATCTTTTATTTTGTTAATGTGATGATTTGTGTCAATAGCTTTTAAAATTTTAAACAGTTCTTACTTTGAATAATCTTAGACTGGTTGTGATAAATTATCTTTTTTATATAATTTTATTCATTTTACTTTTATTTTGTTTAGGATATTTACATCAATGCTCACACACAAGAATGACCTATACTTTTTTTTTTTTCTTGTAGCACACTTGGTAGAATTTGCTTCTTGTAACTCTAAAGATAGAGATTTTTTTAGTGGAAAGTATTTTTATTATGAATTCAGTTATTTTAACTATTGTGTGACTATGTACATTTTCTGTTTTTTCTTGTGTCAGTTCTAGAAATTGCTTTTCTAAAGGAATGTATTGATTGCATCTAAATTTTCAAATTTATTTGGATACTATTCTTCATAATGTTCTCTTGTGATATTTCCAGTATCTTTATGATTCATAAAGATGTCACCTCTTATATTTGCAGTATTATTAACTTTATGTCTTCTCTCTCTTTGTTTCTTGGTCAGTCTTGATAGGGATCAATAAATATTTTTGTACTATTCAAAAAATAATTTTTAGGCTTTGTCAATTTTTAAACTATATACTTATTTCTCATTTTATTACTTTTTTCTTTTAATTTCTGTGGGTTTAATTTGCTATTCTTTTCCTAACTTTTGTAATTGAGCTTAACTAATTGATTTTTGCTCTCCTCCCCCCCACACATATGCATCTTTTTTTTTTTTTTTGAGTTGGAGTCCCACTCTGTCGCCCAGACTGGAGTGCAGTG
>NW_007202482.1:0-447 GCF_000164805.1 Carlito syrichta | reverse complement strand
AAAAAAAAAAAAAAAGATGCCAGGCGAAGTGGCTCAAACCTGTAATCCCAGCAATTTGGGAGGCCGAGGTGAGAGGACTGCCTGAGCCCAGGGGTTAGAGACCAGTCTGGGCTTCTTGGTGAGAACTCATCTCTATGATAAATCAAAATAATAATAATAATAATAACAATAACAATAACAATAATAATAATAAGCTGAGCGTGGTAGCACATACCTGTAGTTCTGGCTACTTGGAAGGCTGAGGCAGAAGGATTGCCTGAACCCAGCAAGTCAAGGCTGCGGTGGTTGTGAGCATGCACACACTTCAGCCTGGGTGACAGAGTGGGACTCCAAGTCATTAAAAAAAAAGAATATAAACTCCAGAAGGGCAGGGACTTAATCTCTTCCCCCCCCCCACTATTCTATCTTCAGCACCCAGAACAACATTTAGCCTGTGTCAACTAAAGA
>NW_007202481.1:0-450 GCF_000164805.1 Carlito syrichta | reverse complement strand
CCAAGTTGCCCAGGTGGGTCTCAAACCCGCGGGCTCAGACAATCCACTCACCTCAGCCTCCCAAAGCACGGGATTACAGGCTGAGCCACCTAGCCTAGCTCAAGTTTACTTTAATATTTTTACATCAATATTTTTGTTCTAGAGATTATTAGGAATGAGGCCAGTAGTATAATTTTTATCTTCTTGAGTTTTTGCTGATAAATTATCAGAAGGCTCTACCACTATTATTATGTAGAGGTGTACCAGCACCTCCATGTGGGAGTTCTGCTTAATTTTAGATAATCTTATGAGACTTCAAACTCTACCTTATCATTGACTTTTAATGTTTGCTGTCATATGTCTAATAAGGGAGGTGATACATTCCTCTCTTCCTCTGTCATTTCCTTTAAGGCATGGCAGATCTGGAGGAAATGAACACTTTGAGGAACCTGAGCAAGCAAGACGTGTACT
>NW_007202480.1:0-611 GCF_000164805.1 Carlito syrichta | reverse complement strand
ACTCCAGTCTGGGTGACAGAGTGAGACTCCAACTCAAAAAAAAAAAAAGGAGAGAGAGAAGGAGGAGAGGAGGAGAAGGGAGGAAGAAATAGGAGGGGGTAAAAGAAAAGGAGGAGGAGGAAGAGGAGAACAAGATGGCAAGACATGGCCAGGTGAGTGGCTCATGCCTAGAATCCCAGCACTTCTGCAAGCCAAGGCGGGAGGATTGTTTGAACCCAGGAATTGAAACTAGCCTGGGCAACATTAGTGAGACCTTGTCTCGAAAGAAAGAAAGAGAGAGAGAGAAAGAAAGAGAGAGAGAAAGAAAAGGAGAAGGAGAAGAAGAAGGAGAAGGAGGAGGAGGAGGAGGAGGAAGAGGAGTAAGGAAAGAAAGAAAAAAGAGAAGAGAGGAAAAGAAAAAGAGAAAAGAAAAAGGATGGTGCATATACAAGTGCAAGTCTCTAGGATGCTCTGGGCAACATTGTGGGGCCGAGAAGTCCTCTCTCTAGTCAGATGACTGGCTCCAACCCACCTCCACTATCCTGTCTCTTTTCCCTCTCTGGACTTGGTCTTCTCATCTGCAAAGCAAGGGAGTCAGAAAAGGGGGCTCTAGTCCCTCCCTATGCTCTGAG
>NW_007202479.1:0-1113 GCF_000164805.1 Carlito syrichta | reverse complement strand
ATTAAAAGTCTGGATCAAAAGAGATATATAAAGTAGGAGATATACACGTATAAATAAAGTACGCAGAAGTAGTCAGAATTACATAGTAGGAGATATATAACAAGAACTTCTGTATATTATAGAGCAAGAGATATTCATAATATTTGTAGCCAATATGCAAAATACAGGTCGGGCATATATGGTAGGTAATAAACACTAGGAGATAAGCTAAGAGGGTAATACTAGGGTATATATATACTACATATACTTATATATCATCAAGCTATAAAATAGTGTACAAAATATAGAAAACATATATGCAATATATATTATTGACATCTATGTACAAGGCTCCACTCTGGGAATACAGTGATAAACAAGACAGAATTCATGATCTTAAGGAGCTTATGTCTTAGAAAGGTTATACAGATGGTCTCTGACTTATGATGGTTCAACTTGTGATCTCTTGATTTTATGATGGTGCAAAAGTGATGTGCATTCAGTAGAAACCATACTTCGAATCTAGAATTTTTATATTTTCCCAAGATAATAACATCTAGCGTGATATGACCTTGTGATGCTGGGCAGCAGCCCTGACCAGCGGTTCCCTGTCAGTCATGCTATTGCCAGGGTGGACAACTGACACTCTACTGTGTACTGTGTTGTCAGATGATTTTGCCCAACTGTAGCTACCTAATGGTATTCTACCTATACCATT
The DNA here is from genome assembly GCF_000164805.1 of Carlito syrichta. Taxonomy (NCBI): domain Eukaryota; kingdom Metazoa; phylum Chordata; class Mammalia; order Primates; family Tarsiidae; genus Carlito; species Carlito syrichta. The sequence continues at coordinate 416 of NW_007202479.1, read as the reverse complement.
CTACCTAATATACACAAAAACTGTAAGGAAAATATCCAATTTATTATGTAACAAAGTCTGTAAAAAATATAGGAGAATCTATACTCTGGCAGGGGAAGTATAAATATAACTGTAGAATAGATTACCATAGTAGAAAAGCTATACATATCAATAATAGTAAAACATATACATACAAACACATATACACAAACATAAGTGTGTGTATCTACAGATTTAACACAAAGTAAAATAGATGGATATACATGAGATAAAAACAACAGTAAACTCATTTAGTTCATATAATAGCACTTATCATTTAACAGACCTTGTTCTGTGTGTATTTTCTTTTTTATTTTTATTTTTTATTTTTTGAGTTTGAGTCTCACTCTGTCGCCCAGACTGGAGTGCAATGGCTGCTCCCGACCACCGCAGCCTCG
>NW_007202478.1:0-302 GCF_000164805.1 Carlito syrichta | reverse complement strand
TTTTGTGTATGGGGATAGATAGGGGTCTTGTTTGAGTCTTCTGCATGTAGTCAGCCAGTTTTCCCAGCACCATTTGCTGAATAGGATCTCCTCTCCACAGTGTTAAGTGGTGGAGGCTTTGTCAAAGATGAGTTGGTTGAGAAATTGTGCTTTTGTTTCTGGAATCTCAATTCTATTCCATTGGTCTATATGCCTGTTCCTGTACCAATACCAAGCTGTTTTGTTTATTGTAGCTTTATAGTAATGTTTGAAGTCTGGTAGTGTGATACTGCCTGCTTTTTTTTTTTTTTTTTTTGCTGGGG
>NW_007202477.1:0-360 GCF_000164805.1 Carlito syrichta | reverse complement strand
TGTGTGTGGTGTGGAGCGGGTCCATGCTATTAGGGGTGATGTGTGTTTCTTGGACTTTTTGTTGTTGTTGTGATTTGTTTCTTTAAGCTCCAATAATCCACCGGGTGATAGACACACACACACACACACACACACACACACACGATTATTTTTATTTACCTTGGCCAGGTAGAGTAAGGTTGTATCTACAATTATGATGGAACATAATTATTCTTACCTTTGAAAAGAAAATAGATATTCAGTGGAGATAATAACTAAATAATTGGTAACCATGTCCCGGAACCAGTGAGATAATCACTAAGGATAGATTAAGGGACAGCCTTAAGAGGAACCCAACAGAAACAGAGCCCTGAAGGGCTC
>NW_007202476.1:0-1762 GCF_000164805.1 Carlito syrichta | reverse complement strand
TGGGCTCAGGCAATCCACTTGTCTTGGCCTCCCAAAGTACTGGGATTACAGGCTGAGCCATGGAGCCCGGCCAAGAATAGGGTTTTTTTTTTTTAAGGGTACTTGGCAGGCACGAAAACAGGGGCTGTTGACTGATTGATGATGTCATGGGGGAGGTGTCCAGACAGTCTTCCTGTCACAGAGTCAATTTCTGGGAGAAGGTATGGGGTCAGTAGAGCCAGCTTCCTGGTGTTCTAGGCCTGGATGGGGTCACGGGTCCATCAGGGTTCATCAGAGAACAGAGTCTGGAAAATAGCTCAAATGCCATTCTTAAGTTTTACAGTGCAGCCCCCCTGGGCTGTGAGCCATTATGGAAGTCCTCTAGGAGGGTCTTTCAACTGAGCTTTTGTCCTCAAGCAGTTTTAGGTCCATTGTTTCAGAAAGAATATGTTGAACGGCCTTGCTCCTCCCCCAGGGGTCAGGACAGGAAGGTAATCTTACAAAGCCAGTTTCATCTAGGTTGTGAGAACGCCTGGAGACCCCAAGTCATGTTAGGGTCTCTTGTTGCTCCTAATTTTATTTACTCTATGTTATCCAGTGGAATGGAGGCTTTGAGTTGAAGCTCCTTAGTGCAGAACTCTGCAGATTTTGACAAATGTACAATACTGTATGATCACCACAGTCAAGGTCTAGCATGGTTTCAACCCCCTGTAAAATTCCGCTGGCCTCTCACCTTGCCTCGGCACACTGATCTGACTTCTGTCACTATAGTTTTGCCTTTTCCAGAATTTTGTATAAATGGAATTGCTGTGGTTTGAATATTTGTCCCCGCCGAAACTCATGTTGAAGTTTAATCCCCAATGTGGCAGAACTGAGAGGTGGGGCCTTTAACGGGTGATTAATCCATTTGGATTAATGGGTAAATGGATCAACGGGCTATCATGGGAAGGGAACTGGTGGTTTTTTGAAAAGAGGAAGAGAGACCTGAGCTAGCACCCTCAGCCTCTTCATCGTAGGATGCCCTGCACCACCAGTTCAGGACTCCGCTGGGATTACCGTCTGGGATTACAGTGCTGGGATTACAGGCTGAACCACTAAGCCCAGTCAGCATACCGCTTTTAAGATATATCCATGCTTGCATCATGGATATATCCATGCTTGCATCATTGTTTGTTTGTCGGTGACTTGCACTGACCAGAGGGAGGGTTAGGACCGCACCGGTGAATCAGAGACGGAGAGAAGAAAACTACTCGGAGGCAGCTCTTCTGGGAACAGTCTGGCCAAGACTGAAGCCGATTTTATTCAAACTTTTTCCAACTTATATACCATTTTTTAGACCCTCCAGCAGTGTAATAATTACCTGCTTGGGGCATACAGATTCCATGCTTTACAGATCATGCATCACAAGACCGTCACAAGACGAACACGTTCTAAACAAGCTGTTACAATTTCCTGATGCATGTCGTGTTTTACAAAGCTTACATCAAAATTACAAGTTTTAAATCATTCAAAACAATTTAATAAATCATTCACATCATACTCTTCTTTTTAAGCCCTAATTAAAAGTTCCCCAAGTTATCCCTAAATTTAATCTAGTTATACTAACTTTTAATATATTAAGCCGTTAATATTATTGACTTAACACTATTCTATACTCTATAAATTTATTTAAATGGCTTGGTTTTATTGGCTTACTGTTATTAACTTACCATTATACTATAAGCTATAACTTAATTACCTTGAGTTTATATTATTTATATTTATAGTTCTTATAACCTAGTAG
>NW_007202475.1:0-471 GCF_000164805.1 Carlito syrichta | reverse complement strand
ATCTACAGATTTAATGCAATACCCATTAAATTACCAGTAGCATTCTTCTCAGACCTGGAAACGACAATACAGGAATTTATATGGAAACATACTCAACCCCGAATAGCCAAAACAATCCTCAGCCAAAACAAAACAAAACAAAACAACAGCAAAAAAGCAGGAGGTATCACACTCCTAGACTTTAAACTTTATTGTAAAGGAACAATAATCAAAACAACCTGGTGTTGGTACAAGAACAGGCATATAGATCAATGGAACAGCATAGAGATTCCGGAAGCAAAACTTTAATTCCTTAACCAACTCATCTTTGACAAAACCTCCACCATCAACCCTGGGGAGAAGAGAACCTATTCAGTAAATGGTACTGAGAAAACTGGCTGACCACATGTAGAAGATTAAAACAATACCTCTACCTATCACCATACACAAAAATCAACTCTAAATGAACCAAAGACCTAAATGTAAAACCTC
>NW_007202474.1:0-1270 GCF_000164805.1 Carlito syrichta | reverse complement strand
TATGCCTGGAGGTAGGCTCTCGGCATTGGTCAGGAGTCTGGTGACCATCCAGACTGTGTGTACATATCTGGGTTGTCCAGATATGAGGTCCCCTGTCCACCACCTCACTCGGCAGCCACCACCAGCCTCCCCATGTCCCCACCCCACTAGTAGGCACCAGCTGGTATCTGGGAAAGGCATCTCAATTTTGTGTATTTATTGTGTATTCAGCCACTCTGCTGAACAGGAACCATTTTTGGCTGATTCCCAGGGAAATTCTGAGAAGACAATTCTATCTTTTGCCTCTCTTTCCCAATAACTATAATTAGTTTTTTCCTGCCTTTTTGTATTGAAATGTGGCAGAGACCTGCAGCCAAGTCTTGTTTCCTATCTCATTGGAAAGGTGTCTTATGTTCTGCTCTTTAAGGATGATGTTGACTGTTGGTTTGAGATTTTCTTTTCTTCCCCAAATTTTGTCTTTTATTTTTTTTGAAACATGGACTCTCTTTGTCTCCCAGACTGGAGTGCAGTGGTACGATCATAGCTCACTGCCACCTTGAACTCCTGTGATCCTGCCACCTCAACCCCCTGAGTAGCTAGGACTATGGGTGCATACCACCACACCTGGCCAATCTATTTTAAAGATGTATTTTTAAAAGCAAAAGTAAGGGTACTTGGTCCTATACCAGAGGAAGTGAAGGTAAGTTGGAGGCCCAAACTTCACCTGCCTTAGAAAATACTAATAAGCAAAAAGAGAGTAAAAAACTGAAAGTCATTTATTATTTCATAATTCCTAGGTTAATGTTTTGTTAACACTTGGGTATATATCCCTAATAACAGTAATTATTACTTTAAGATTTTATTATAAAGTTAATGTTATTCTTATAGCAGGTAACATTTATGTATTTATGTGTTGTCAGTACTGTGCTAAGCAGAGAGACGACAAGCATTATTTCAGCAAGTCCTTACAGAAGACCCCTTTGTTATCTCCATTGTATAGTAGGGAAAACTGAGACCGAGAGGCATTCCCAATTTACCGACAGTCACGTGGCTAATCAACAATCATTAAGACTCAAACTCAGTCTCCCTGATGCCCAAACTCAATCTTTTACCTACTCTGCTATCTCCTAATCAGCCTATTTTGCAAATATAATTGAAAAACTAAAGTAGAAGTCTCCTGGATGGATAATTCTGTTGTCAGCTTTTACACTTAATTATTAGCATCTCTCAATACCATTTATTCTTATTCTACAAATTTAATGGTTGCATAGCGTTTCATTATATGGATATG
>NW_007202473.1:0-497 GCF_000164805.1 Carlito syrichta | reverse complement strand
GGGAAGATCTGAAATAAACGAAGGTCCGGGAACCCCGTCTTCTCTGACTGAGGTATGGTTTTCGCATTAAGCCACATGTTTCCATCCAGGGATGCAAATCCTTGGGTAATATTTTTGGGGACGTAGGACACGTTTTATGGTGGAATCTATAGGTGTTGATGGTAGTTGCCAGGAAAAACAACACAACACACCTATGACCTTGAAATGGTGCTCCAAGCACTACTCGCTTCTCACGCAAATAGATCCCAGACCACAGACACAAGTGTGGTCCTGGCACTGCAGAGGAGCGTGCGTTGACCAAGCAGATGTCACGGGGGACCTCTCTGTGCTCCAGCTGACGCGCGGCCACAGGATCTCTTCTGATATGTTTGACTGCAAGTTCAATCAACTACCCTAAAGTATACATGCATTTTTATTTTTAATTATTATTATTTTTTTTTTTAGTTGGAGTCTTACTCCATCGCCCAGGCTGGAGTGCAGTGGCACACTCCCGGCCA
>NW_007202472.1:0-1320 GCF_000164805.1 Carlito syrichta | reverse complement strand
GCAGACATAGTCACCAAATGACAGAACCAGGGAATAACTAAATGAAATTGAGAAAAGTTAAATTAATAACAAATAAAAGGCAGACTAACTAAAAAGAATATTACTGAGAGCAGATGAGGGTGTTGGGAAAGAGACAATTATGCATGATGTTGGCAAGAATGTAGTTGCCACTCTATGTGACAATATGTATACATCAGATATGTCTTAAATGTTTTCAATAATTTATGGATAAGAATGCTCAGACTCGCATTATTTAGAAATAGACTGATTAGCCGGGCTCGGTGGCTCAGCCTGTAATCCCGCGCCTTTGGGAGGCTGAGGTGAGTGGATTGCCTGAGCCCGCGGGTTCGAGACCCGCCTGGGCAGCGAGACCTCATCTTTACAATAAATCAAAAAATCAGCCGGGCGTGGTAGCGCATGCCTGTAATTCCGGCTACTTGGAAGGCTGAGGTGGAAGGATCGCCGGAGCCCAGCAGGTCGAGGCTGCGGTGGCCGGAAGCGGCCACTGCACTCCAGTCTGGGTGACAGAGTGAGACTTCCACTCAAAAAAAAAAAGAAATAGACTGATTAATGGAGTGAGATTAATATATTTTCTTACATTCATTAATGAATGTTAATACATATTATACATGTTAATAGAACTTGCTGTAGAAAAACACTCATTGCCATAGAAAAATGTTCAAAATAAGTTAAAAAAAATCATGCCACAAAATTGTGCTATACTTTTATAAACAATATTTATATATAGAAAAGAAAAACTAAAAGGCAACTTCTGAAAATGTCAAATATATATTGGGATATGGAATTATGTAATTTTTTACCTTTAAAAATAGTTTCTAAGTCATCTGTATTAAGAATGTAACTAGAAACCCAATGATTTTTTAAAAACATGCCTGTACTGTTTCACACAGCAGACCATAACTACTGGGATATATTACTTTGAGAGGAGGTATGGGATAAAAACATAATCAGGTAAGAAGAAATTTTAGACTTCTGCAAGCACCCTTAACCTTTGGAATATTCAGGTTATCAACCAGGACTGGGACTATGGTAAATAGAGGCAGTTGCCTTGGGTGTAAAATTTAAGGTGACACTGAAACTCAGTAATCAAATAGTATTCTAACACAATATTAAAAATTCAAGATTAATGCCAAAAAATTCATGATAAGCAAAGTATCAACATTTTAAATAAAGACAAGAATCAGTATCCTCTCAAAAATAAAAAATAAAAAAATCCTATGATAGATAAAATGGACCACTGTTCCAATTCAGTTTGACAATTATTTTCTACAGCAGTGATTCTCAAAGTGTGGTTGCCTG
>NW_007202471.1:0-1186 GCF_000164805.1 Carlito syrichta | reverse complement strand
GAATGGATGAGAATGGAATGGAATGCAATATAATGGAATGGAGAGAAATGGAATACAGAGAAAAGGAGAGGAATTGAATGGAGAAGAATGGAATGGAATGGAGATGAATGGAATGGAATGATGTGGAATAGAATGGAATGTACGAGAGTGGAATGGTTTGGATTGAAATGGAGTGCAATGGAATAGTGAGGAATGGAATGGTAAGGAGTGTACTGGAATGGAATTAAGTGGAAAGCAATGGAATGGAATGGAGAGGAATGGAATGGAAAGGAATGGATTGGAATCAAGTGGAGTGAAATGGAATGGAATGGAATGGAACTGATTGGAATGGAGAGTTTGGAATGGAATGGAATAGAGTGGAAAGGAATGAAGTGGAGTGAAGTGTGAAGAATGGAATTTAATGGAGATTAAAGGAATTGAATGCAATGTAATGGAATGGAGAGGAATGGAATAGAGAGGAATGGAATGGAGTGAATAGGACTGGATGGTATTGAAAGAAAGGAATGGAATGTAGAGAACTGGAATGGAATTGAGTAGAAAGGAGTGTAATGGAATAGAAAGGAATGGAATGGTATGTAATGGATTGGTATGGAGACGAAAGGAATGGAGAGGAATAGAATAGAGAGGAATGGAATGGAATGGAGAAAATTATATGGGATGGAATGGAAAGGGAGGAAAGGAATGAAAGGGAGAGGAAATGAATGGAATGGAAAAGCATAGAGTGGAATGGAAAGAAGAGGAAAGGAATGGAATGGAATGGACTGGAGTGGAATGGAATAGGGTGGAATAGAATGGAAGGAATGGAATAGAGAGAAATGAAATGGAATGGAATGGTGTGGAATGGATTGCGTGGACTGCAATGGAATGGACTGCGGTGGAATGGAGTGGAATAGATTTGAATAGAGAGTAATGTAATGGAATGTAGAGGAATGGAATGGAATGGAGAGGAAGAGAATTGAAAGCAAATAGAAGAATGGAATGGATAGGAATTGAGAGGAATGGATTGGAGAGAAATGGAATGGAATTTAATGGAATGTAATGAAATGCAGAGAAAAGGAATGGAGAGGAATGGAAGTGTGAGGAATGGAATGGAATGAAAAATGAAATGCAGAGAAAAGGAATGGAGAGGAATGGAAGTGTGAGGAATGGAATGGAATGAAATGGAATTGAATGCAGAGCAGTGGAC
>NW_007202470.1:0-699 GCF_000164805.1 Carlito syrichta | reverse complement strand
TCACTCTGCCGCCCAGACCGGAGTGCAGTGGCCGCTCCTGGCCACCGCAGCCTCGACCTGCTGGGCTCCAGCGATCCTTCCGCCTCAGCCTTCCAAGTAGCTGGAACTACAGGCGTGCGCTACCACGCCCGGCTAATTTTTGATTTATTGTAGAGATGAGGTCTCACCAAGTTGCCCAGGTGGGTCTCGAACCCGCGGGCTCAGGCAATCCACTCACCTCAACCTCCCAAAGGCGCGGGATTACAGGCTGAGCCACCGAGCCCGGCTTGGACTGGGATTTCTTAGTCTAGTCCATAGGTGCATATTCAACTAAATATAGAATTAACATCTCCTCTATGCCAGGCACTTTTATGTGCTTGTCTTCTATAATCCTCACAGCATACATATGAAGTAGATACTATTTTTTTTATATCTCAGTTATATTTTTGTAACTCCTCAGTTTGTTTTCAAAGCAATCTTTTCTGATATACATCCATTGGAATTTTACATTAATTATTTCTTCTTTTTTTTTTTTTTTGAGTCGGAGTCTCACTCTGTAACCCAAGCTGGAGTGCAGTGGCACGTTCACGGCCACCGCAGCCTCGACATGCTGGGCTCAGGTGATCTTTCTGTCTCAGCCTTCCAAGTAGCTGGAACTATAGGCACACACCACCATGCCTGGCTAATTTTTTGATTTATTGTAGAGACGAGGTCTCACCA
>NW_007202469.1:0-3614 GCF_000164805.1 Carlito syrichta | reverse complement strand
CACCGCAGCCTTGACCTGCTGGGTTCCGGCGATCCTTCCGCCTCAGCCTTCCAAGTAGCCAGAACTACAGGCACACGCTACTATGCCTAGCTAATTTTTAAATTTATTGTAGAGATGAGGTCTTGCCAAGTTGCCCACGTTGTTCTTGAACCATGGGTTCAGGCAATCCCCTCACCTTGACCTCCCAAAGTGCTGGGATTATAGGCGTGAACCACCACATCTGGCTTTGTTTACTTATTTCAAGACACTAAGGAATGGACTCTGGGTGTGGGAATCCTCAGTGCTCCTGGGGTGCCAGGCACCAGAAATGGGCCAGGACAGTGAATACCTAATGGAAGGAGGTGAGGGGTACAGGCTGGAAGAGAAAATCATACATTTTACTAAATGAAGAAAAAAGGTAAGGCAGCCAGCTTGATAGACTAATCAAAAATAAATATTGAGCATGATAGAGTAATCAAAAATAAAAATTGTGCCTGCCAGCAAGAATGTCATGTCAGTCATGTTTCATGTTTTAACTTAGATGTAGTCATGTGTGACACACCCATGTTGACCAGGTAGACGGGGCTTTGTTTTTAAGTAAAAGATGTTTTATAAAACCAGGTCTAAAAAATAAAAATAAGATAAAAAATAAAAATTGAGGAATAAAATAAAACTAGTGAGCACGTTTATAACTCTATGTGTCAAGTTGGAGAGGGAAGGTGAAAAACATGAGAAAAATATTTTGAGACAAAGTTAACCATCCCGTTTGTAGGGACAGCATTCAGAGAATCCATACACACGTAGCTCAAGAGCAGCAATTCAGATTTCCCAGCTCGGAGGACTCTAGATGTGAAGCTGTCAACTGCTTTCAGATCTGAACTTCTCAGCCCACAGAGGGCTAACTAAAATGGAAGGTTGGGATGGCTGTGTCATTCACCACAGCACTACAGCCATGGGTCATCAAAGAATTTTCAGACTGAACACACTCGCCACGCTAAGGGGTCCAAATGCTGCTAGTTAGACAAGTATGCTTTAAGTGTGAAAGTGTGTCATTTGGGAGTAAATATTCTGCTGAAAAAGAAAAAGTGGGCCAGGAACTAATAAAAGTAATGCACAAAGACATGGGAAGATATACTGCCCGTCTGTCTTCCTCCCTCTGAGAGACCACATTTCCCTTTGAAATAAAAATGAGGCCAGAATGAAAAGGCCTCCCTAGCTCAGCTTCAGTTAGAGTTCTGGAGGAACTGGCCAAGCATCTCTCTCCAAAATATTTCCTCCCTATTGTACACCAATAAGACGCTCATTTGGTTTGACCAACTTTCTGTTTTGAAGAATAAACATTACCCGAAGGATAAAGGCCAATTAATGACCTTTCACTTTCGTGTGTATGTGTAAACGACTTTAATCTTTATCGTCATCAACACTGGTATTGTAGGGAAATTTAAAAAGCTTCTCACCTCTCTAACATATTTAGTCCTCTTACCCTTGTGAATTCAGCAGGACCCTCATGTATCCCTTTTCACAGATGGGGAAAGTGAGGGGGAGGTGAGTAGCTTTGGGTCATACTGCTTGTATGCAGTTCAGGGCTGCTGCTACCACCCCAGATCATTGGATTAATGACACTCTTACATTTGCTGGAACTGGAGCTTTGGATGGGACTGGGTAAGGGGGAAGAGAAGGTTGTAGAAGTGTCAGAGGTGGTATGGGCAGGGAGGAATACAGACAGGGAGATGGCTCACCTTCACCACACAGTCTTGATGTTCCAGGAACAGACCAAATCATGCGGGCTTGGTCCACTCTTTCAGTCTCTAGTCCTTTGCTCTTGGCCAAGTTCTCTGTCCCTATGGTCCTTTCATGGGGTCGGGAGTTACCAGTTCCTTGCATGTTCCATCCCCCTTGGTTAGCATACTGCCACCCTCGAAACATAGGCATGTTCTTTCTTTTGCCAGCACCAAAATATAAATGAATTGTAAAAGGCAATACCTTGTGAGTGGAAAGTAAGTCAAGTCATGTTCTTGAAGGTAAAGCAGAGGCCAGTGATACGTGGAATAAACTGGAACCATCTTCCATCCACGAGAATCACTTTTTTCTTTCTTTTTCCCTCATTCCTGCCTCAGAAACACCCTTGAAGGATGAATGGGATCCTTCATGTCCAGGTGCACTCATCTATTTCAAGGAGACATGAAAATGAGCCCCTTCCTTCTGATCTTTTCCTGAGGTCCATCCCACAGCATTCAGTGGGATGCCTTTGTTTTTCCTCCTTGTCACCTAATATCCCATATGTCTTTATTTTGTCCTGAATTGGGAACCTATATGAGGAGGACCCAAAAAACCCAGAATATTTTGTATTAAAAAGTGTGTATTTATTCTTACATGTTTAAACTTCAGACACCATCAAAGTACTCTCCGTTTGATGCAATATACCTGTCGAGATGCTTTTTCCTCTGCTCAGGTTTTGAGCTCATCAATTTTGATGCCTTTTAGTGCTTCTGCTGTTTTTTGTTTCACCTCTTCCACATTGGCAAAATGGCAAAATGTTTCTGTTTGAGGACGTTTTTCATCCGAGGAAACAAAAAAGAGTTACTCAGTGAGAGATCAGGCGAATAGGGAGGGTGGGGCATGGGGGTCACACCACTTTTTGGTCAAAAACTGCTAAACACTCAGTGCAGTGTGGGCAGGTGCATTGTCACAGTGGAAGAACCAGTCACCTGTTTGCCACAACTTGGAATTTTTTTCCCCACAGTACAGCCTCTCTCCACAATGCCAACTGGTACACTGATGCTGTGTTCCTAGAATACTTACCTAGCAGGGGAAGTCTGTACTACAAGGGGTCTACCCTCCAAAAAATAATTCTGTTTTTTTGGGGTTCTGTCTCTTAGATTCAAAGAGAATTAAGAGAAACATTGTACGATCAAAATGTATGGACTTAATCTGGATTCTTATTCAAACTGTAAAAAAAAAAAAGCTATACTGGATGCTTGATGTTATTAAGCAATTCATATTCCTTGTTTTCAAGTGTTAAATTTTATTGTGGTAATATTTTTAAAAAGTTACGTATAAAAATGTTATGGGAGGACAAAGATGTTCATCCTTTTTTCTTCAAAATGTTTTAAGTCTTACTTTCACATACTTCCTTCCTGTTACCATATAAACGTGTCCTATCTGCATTAGAAGTATTCAATTTCTAAATTCATATGTAGTAATAGTACTAGGTTATTAAAGAATAAATCATGAGTGTCAGATCTATTATAAGGACCAAATTAGATGTTTCCATGTCCATTTTCATTTTCTAGGCTACATGGTGGAGAAGCCAGAAAGCTCACTATTGCACTTATTCTTGTCTCCTTTGTCTTATTCTGGATAAAGGAAGGTGCAGAGGATGTATAAGTGAGTTCTGTGCAAGCAAGGTAGACTCAGGCTGCTTTTCTAGTGTGAAGAGGTAAATGTCCTCTTACAAAATCAAGTTCATGCTCTTTGTTTCCCAACTGACTTTTGAGTACGGGTACGTTTGGAGTTTTAGACCTTTGGAGAGAATTTCAGGACCTTACTTCAAACTGCCGATGATGCTGGAGATTAGGTAGCTTGTGGTGCCTTAACGCCTCCCTGATGGTGGAACAACTGGAAAGCATGGGGGT
>NW_007202468.1:0-420 GCF_000164805.1 Carlito syrichta | reverse complement strand
TCGCACTCCTGCCTGGGTGACAGAGTGAAACTCCAATTCAAGAAAAAAAAAAAAGGCACTATTCTATAACTGACATAATCATGGACTATTCACGATGAAAAGAACCCAATTCATGACTTCATGACTGAGGAAACTGAGGCCCCTGGAGATAAAACAACCAGTTCTAACGTATATCAACTTTCTTAGTCACAGAAACAGGACATTCAATCTCCTGACAACCAACTTTGGGTGTTTCCCTACTGCAATACCGAATGAAGTTAATCACAATATTCATTGTTACCTGCTAAAACCCTGACCTCCCCTTTGGGTGAATACTGCCTTAAAGTATGTTTGAATTACAAAGCACTTACTATAATCCATGAATTTTAGCAGATTTATGAAATGGTTTTTTACAATAACTAGCACATAAAAAATATAAAG
>NW_007202467.1:0-1057 GCF_000164805.1 Carlito syrichta | reverse complement strand
GTAGAGATGAAGTCTCGCCAAGTTGCCCAGGCGGGTCTCGAACCCTCAGGCTCAGGCAATCCACTCACCTCGGCCTTCCAAAGCACGGGATTACAAACTGAGCCACCGAGCCCACCTGTTGCATCTAATCTTAAAGAGAGGGCATCTAAAATTTCTCTATTAAATCAGATACAGATTTGTTTTAAAAGCTTAGTGAATGATCTTTCTAGTTGAGTGAAATCTACATGTTGGCCTATAATATTACCTGTTTTTCTTGTGACTCACAATTGATTTTCTTCCTCTCCTTGTCTTTGAGGGATTAGAGGTCCCAGGCTATATGAAGCCCTGCAAGGAAACAATGTGTTGGCCGTTAGCTAGGGGAATCACTTGTAGGAGGCAGGCTGTTTTAGAGCCAGCCCTCAACCTGGCTAATCCCAGAGGTATCACCCCCTCCTCCTCTCTCCACTTCCCTTGACCAGATGGGAAATACTTTCACTTTTCTCCAAATTCTCCTCAGAGAAGAAGATACACTTCAAAAATCTGAACAGATTAGTGAAATATTCATTTTTATGCATTACACTTCAGTAAAGTTTACTTTGAAAAACCACATCCAAGAGAAACTGATGACAAATGAACAGTGATGTCCCTCACAGCTGCTTTAAAAATATTCATTATGTGGATTCAACAAATATTCATATGAATTCCTACTATAAAAGCTGAGCACTGTGTTGAACTCTTGGGACAAAACTATGAAACAGACATAGTCCTTACTCTCATGAAGCTTCCATATCAGTTGCAAGAGAGAAACAAAAAGCAGGTAAACAAAGTTTAAAGCATTTCGACTATGAGGAAAACCAAGAACTAGCAGAGAAAGAGGAGATTTCTTTAGATAGAGTGGTCACAGAAGATCTCTATAAGGAAGTGACATTTAGGTTTAGGATAAGAAGGAGCCACCCACAGAAAGCCAGAACTGGGAAAAAGGCCCTGAAGTGGGTGGAAATACAAGACTTAGAAACTTAAGAAGCAGCAGCTAAATGCCATCAGGAAACAACACAAAACTTAAAACCAAAAAACCAAG
>NW_007202466.1:0-407 GCF_000164805.1 Carlito syrichta | reverse complement strand
GAGGCCAAGGAGATAGGTGGGAGCCAGAAGCACCAGGCTGGGGGCGTGCCAGGAAAGGGAGTGGGGTGTGGGGGTGGGGTCGGGGTCATGGGCTGGGCAGGGTCAGGGTCAAGGGCCGGAGCTGATGTCCAGACAAGAGCAGAGTCTGGGACTGGGGTGGGGCTGGCAAGGGACAGGGACAGGGGCCGGTGGTGGGGAGGGGACGAGGGGTGGGACTGTTCTGGGCTGAGGATTCAACTCTCTCTCCCCCCTCTTTCCAGAGCGGCTTCACGGCAGGAACACACGCATCATCGTGGCCGACTTCACTGGGGGCTTGGAGATCTACGGAGCCATCGAGGCAGAACTGCAGGACCTGGAGATTGGAGTGCTGGGTATGTCCCCATGCCTGCGTGGGGCAGCCCACCCTA
>NW_007202465.1:0-1554 GCF_000164805.1 Carlito syrichta | reverse complement strand
CCAGCCTGGGCAACATAGCGAGGCTACGTCTCTGCAAAAAAATATAAAAAATTATCTGGGTGTGGTGGTGCAAGCCTATAGGTCCCAGCTACATGGAAGGCTGAGGTGGGAGGACTGTTAGAGCCCAGGAGATCGAGGCTACAGTGAGCCACTCACTCCAGCCTGGAGGACAGAGTGAGACCCCGACTCAAAAGAACAAAAAAGACTTTAAGGGCACAGCTTTCATGGGCATGTCTAGCTGGCCAACAGTGAACAGACCTTGCGTGATCTTTGTGCTTACCCAATAGCTCGTGGCATCAAACCCCTGAGACATTTCTCAGCCCTTTTGTGCATTTTCCTTTGCAAAATGTTGAGATTAAAACACACCTTTAAAACACACCGGGAATTAAAATCCCAGGTCTTCTAGAAATAAGGACTTCTTTGTTTAGAAACATGACGCATGGGGGATTGGCGGGGGTCGCTGGGATCTGGGGGTGGAATCTCACCCCCAGCCCAACTGTCCACATTCAGGAGCGACACCAAGACGCCAACACCCACCAAAAATAACACAACATAAGCTCACAGCTTTGGAACACGAAATGACGCGTGCAGACCTACCTCACTCCCGACCCCTCCACCAGACACAAGCACCGCCCGCCTCTAAACTCCGAAATGCCAGATTCGCACGTCCTTCCCCTCCATGTAAAGTTTTAATATACTTGACTCAATCTGCCTTTATTAGAAAACCTTACAAAAGATGTATTTAAATGCTTGAAAAAATTAATTTTATGCTCTATGCACAGATAAGTTTCTCTTACTGTACAACTAAATAGGGTTCTATCCTTTGTTTAAAAAATATTTCTTTTTTTCCCACTAATGACACCTGGCAAGGAGTCCTACGGAAATGACGCGCCATCCTCCTGGGAGGTGTCAGAGGGGCCAGGACGGTGGAAAGAGCCTCAGACGCGCCACTCTCCTGCTGGGTCCCATTTATTGCCTGGGGCTCGGCGGTTTCCAGGTGCCGCCTCCGACGGCCTCACTTGTCCTTGGCGCGGTCCAGGGTTTCCAGCACCCTGGAGAGGCGGATGTTGAGCACCCGTACCTGGTTCTCCAGCTGTTCCAGCTTCCCCTCCAGGCCGGGGCCGCCAGGGCCGGCGGCACCAGCGCAGCTGTGGAAGCCCATGGGCCCGGTCATGAAGTAGACGGCCACCACAAAGCACAGCGGCAGCACGGTGTTCTCGGGCTCGCCCTCGTACTTGTGCAGGATGTACATGCACGACATCGAAAACAGGACCACCCGCACGACCCAGAAGCAGCGGCCGAACACCACGTGCAGCACGTTGAAGACGAAGCCCAAGGTCAGGGACAGGAGCCAGTAGGCCAGGAGGACGATGACCACCAGCAGCAGGGCGCGGGCCGGGCTGTTGGCCACCGAGGCCGGGCTGAAGTACTGCGACAGGTTGGACACTGCGGGGCGGAAGAGAGGAACCGGGCGGGTTACACGGGGGCTTCCCCAACGGGCTCGGAAGGCCTCTCCGACGACCGAGGAACCCAGACGAGCCTCCGCCTTCCTTC
>NW_007202464.1:0-1771 GCF_000164805.1 Carlito syrichta | reverse complement strand
TGCAGAGGGAGAAGGGGGTGACCATGTGTATCCTGCACACTATGGTACTGTAGGTGTTCCAGAAATACTAGTTACTGTTGCTGTTAATTAGTTGACTAGCGCCATCAAGGAGAAACCCAGTAGGTTCCCATCTTCCATCTGCACATCCAGATCTCACGGGTCCCTTGAACCATATCTCCAGGCCAACCATGAATTCTCCATGTGATAATGGGCTTCTCCTGACCTCACATGGTCCTGAGCGGACCATACAAACCCCCGCGCATAAATCCTATCTTGTCCTGTTCTCAAAGTGTTTGTTATATGCACAGCAGATGGTAGGTTTTGTTTTGTTGTGTTTCCAGTGAAATAGGGTGGAATAGGGTGACTGTATCAGAGAGGGACAGAGAGAACAGAGGCAGAGAAATCAGTGCTGAGAGAATCATAACTGCTCTGACGAAAGACAGTGAGAAGCCGGCGTGGTGATGTGCCCCTGTGGTCCCAGCTGCTTGCGAGGCTGAGGCGGGAGGATGGCTTGAGCCTTGGAGTTCGAGGCTGCAGTGAGCTGTGGCCGTGCCCTGCACTACAGCTTCCGCTCCCGTGGCTCCGCCATCTGGTGTCTTCGCCTCCCCAGTGTGCCTTTCAGCCGTGGCTCCGTCCACCTTGGCCTCCGCTTCACCCTGCTCAGGGCTTGGGCAGGGCTTTCACAAGCTTCCCAAAGACACAGTGCCCCGGGGTCGGGTGTCGTCCAAGTCTCAGAAACTGGCGCCAAGGGAGGGGGCCTGAGTGGCACCAGCCGGGTGCCCGATGAGCACGAATGCCCCTGGAAGAGGGGACAGCAGACGCAGCGGGCCTGGCCGGCACACCCTGCTGGTAACGTTTCTGGAGAGAATTTCTGATGACGCTGTAACGTCCTGTCATCTGAGCATGCCAGCTGTGTCGAGCCATTCCCACAGCGCCCACCGGCTGCTTCTGGCTTTCGTTCTCGGGCAGCTTCAGTCTTCCAAACGACCTTCTGGAACAGTTCCGCGCCACGGCGAAGGGAGAGCAAAGGCTTGGATCGTTGCTAAACCTTGCTTTCAAGGACTTGCAGGAAAAACCACATTACATGCCCGAAATACTTTCATTGGATGAAATACTTCCCCTTAAGAGACGCCCTCGTGTCACGCTTTTAATGCATTTTAGAAATTCAGGTGGTGGCAAGATGACAGGACAGCAGTTTACATGTGCCCAGCGGGAGGTGTGCACGGGGACAGAAGTTAATTAGAAGTACTGCTCTCCTGAGCACAGAGAAAAAACACTTTGAAGCCTCAAAGCACGAAACCTCACCCTGGCTCTCATCTCGACGTGCAGGACTGCCTTCGTGCAGCTGTCGCCTTCCTGTGCGTATTTGGTGTTTTGCTCAAACGTGAACTGATCGGACACCGCTGCTGTTTTGTCACCACCTTAACAATGCCCGAGGCCGCCTCCCCCCTTCATACGTCCAGTGTGTGGGTGAGGAGGCCTGAACAGCCTTGCGCACTTGTTTCTTTACTCAGGTCACGCCCTTGGAAGACACCCCCAGAGTGAAACTGTCGACGAAAACGTGGAAACCTTTGCAGCTGGCCTCACCTGCGGCCGGCTTTGCGCACGTCAACTCCGCCCGTTATCCTGCGTCTGTCTGCGCTCTCCTTGGAAAGGCGCTTCCACACGCCGAGAACCTTCGCGGGCAACCGACGGGGCCTTCGTCTCAGACACGAACGCAAACGGCGACGCGGCTCGAGCTGCGCTCAAGCACGGGCCCAGCAAACGCCCA
>NW_007202463.1:0-1296 GCF_000164805.1 Carlito syrichta | reverse complement strand
GAAGGGAGTGAGGAGCTGTTCGTGTGGATATACACCCCACACTCTCAGAGGGCACTAACACGGTGGGAAGACTTACGGCCGAAAGGACATTTTAAAAAGCTCAAGCGTCTGACCCATTCACGCTGAGGTGACAAGTGACAGGACTGCCATTCTGACACGCGCTTGATGTCTTCATTCCTCTTTTCCTCCATCACGGTCTTCTTAGGTGCCACACAGCTTTCTTGCGTGCACTGCTTCAGCTGCCTTGCTTCTTAGGCCACGTTTTTAGAGTTATTTTCTCCGTGGCTGTCTGGGATTATAATTAGCAGTTTCGTTTAAAGCAATCCAGTCTGCATTAACACAAACCTAATGCTGAGAGCAGAAAGAAACTTTGCTCCAGGAAAGCTTTGTTCCCTCCCTTCTCTTTTATGCTGTAATTGCCACAAAAATTACATCTTTATGAAGGAGAAGCCCACCAACACAGTTCTATAATTATGACCTTCTGCAGCTGTCTTCAGGACAGAGAGGAGCCCAAAAGCTCACTGTCCACTCACACTGGCCTTCACCCAGTGCCTGTGCCCACTTCACCACATGGTCCCCACTGCCTCTTTCCTCATGCATGCTGCCACCCAGCAGCCTTTCCATCCAGCCTGCTGGTACACACTCAAGCAGTCTTAATGTTAAGCAATTGCCCCTGACCGTCTTCCAGACACCCTAGGGACACGGTGGTCCCACGGAGTGAGCTCTGAGTAAGGTCCAATAATGACAGGCTCACTAGGTGTGACTTTCCAGAGAGCCTTGAGACATGCCAGACCGTAACAATGCTCTGAGGATGAGACACTCTGAGAAGCTCCAAACTCATGCTGTCCCCTCCAATGAATGCAAGGCCACTGGCTTTCACAGCTGCCATAATTGTAAGGTTGACAGTTTCCAAGGTTACCCCAGAGCTGGGGAGAGAACGAGAGTAGGTCAAGTTACAAGTTCAGTAGTTCACAGATAAATGCTCCTGAGATCGTTGCAACCTCTGGTGAATTTCCAGAATTCTGTCAAAGCTGATTCTGACCACTTTTACCAGTGTTTTTTTATTTGCTTTTATGGAGGGCTGGGTTATCGGAGCCCTCCACCATTCTGGCTGAATGGCATTTCTGATGCAGACGCAAAGGCACCACGAACAAAGGGCACTTTAACATTGGAGACCCTTGTCAGTTCTATCTTCTAACCCTGCCTCAATTTAGACCCTCGCCACTTCCTCTGAATTCGAGCAATTCATCTTTTCCTAATGACTTTCTTGCCTGAAAACCAAGTCTAAAATCCATC
>NW_007202462.1:0-1153 GCF_000164805.1 Carlito syrichta | reverse complement strand
GGGAGGAAAACAGGGTCCAGACTTTCAGGATCCCTGTGGTTTTTGTTCATGCCTCCTGGCGGGTTCTTCACCTCTTAGGGACACACCCATTCCTTAAGATTCACATCTTTGTTACACTTCTCATTTCTCTTCTCCTCACCCTTTAAAGAATCACTGTTGACCTCAACATTTGGAGAAAGGTAGGGCCCAGTGGTTTCTTGGGCTTAGAGCCAAGGGCCTGCTTCAGGAGACCAATGTAGTGCCCACATGCATCAACAACTTGTGTTGACTTGGATATTCTGAGCTTCAGCTTAAGAGGAGTCTGTACACTGTACACAAACACTCTAGGTTGTTTTTATCATGTGAACTTCAGGCCGGCAGGGGAAGGGCAGTGCTGATACACCAGGAGGAAAACACCATGCAAGGTGCGTGACAGATGTTGTTTGCTGGAAATAAATGGGTAGGGGTGACCTGAGGGAAAAAAAACAACCCAGCATTAAGTTTTAGGCACATTTTTTCAAAGCTTTGTACAAAAACAAAATCTGGGTGAGCTTTTAAGAACAGAAAGGAATATTTTCACGCTGTTCTGCATAAGTGTTTCTAGAGGAAATATACTGCTTGAAAAATCTCAGAATCCTCACTGTGTGATCATTTTTCTTCTTCTTTTTTTCTATTTTGTATTTTCTATTCTCTTATAGTCTTGTGTTTTGCATTCTGAATACAAATTTGATCTAAAATTCTGATTTTCTATTTTGAATTTTTAGAAAAACAAATCCTAGTTGAACTCTTAGAGGTTTTTTTCCCCTCCTCACTTAGAACATGTGGTTTCTTTATCAAAGGATGACAGCTTCTCTAGCCACACCCAGGAAGTCTCTTAAAAATATTGATAAAGCTGTCACTGCAGACACATTCTTGAGTAAAGGAAAATAAACATGTTACTCGTGTTAGAAACTTATAGTTTGTGAGGAAAAAAAGATATTTTCTTTAAGTACAAGCTAAAGCAAAATGTAGGAAATGTGTGCACATGAATACATTAACATAAACTTTAAAAAATTACCATGACACTTTCGCTTCTGATTTTACTCAGCTTCACCAAAGAAACTCCTTTGAGACTTTTTTTTTTTGAGTTGAAGTATCACTCCATCGCCCAGACTGGAGTGCAGTGGCCTGCTGT
>NW_007202461.1:0-909 GCF_000164805.1 Carlito syrichta | reverse complement strand
TCCTGTCTGCCTTCCTTCTCTCCTGTGTTTCCAATATATGTCTAAGCAACACTATAGCCAGGGTGCAGTGGGTGATGTCAAAATTATGTAGATGTTAGCTGTACCCTGAAGAAACCCCGAAGTGAGTGTGAGAGAGAGATGGGAACCTGCCTTACCAGTTACTCAGCGAGAATGGGCCAGGGGAGCTTAGAGGAAGAAAGAGAATCTTCAGTTGAGGAGATCAAGAGAGACTTCTTGAAGAAAGCAATATTTGAAATGGACTTTAAAGATGGGTTTGGCTTTCAGGTCAAGGTAGCAAGAGAATAAAACATGAGTCAAAAAGTTGTGGGGGGGTCAACTCCCCCATACAGGGGCTAGAGATCATCACCCTAAGTAAACTGACTCAGAAACAAAACCAAACATGGCATGTTCTCACTCATACATGGGAGCTAGACAGTCCCAAGGATGGAAATAACAGACACCGGGGACACTAATAAGGGGGGAGGAGGGACTAGGGTTCAGAAACCACCTACGGGGCACAATGTTCACTGTCTGGGGAATGGGGCCCCTGAGACCCAGTTCCCACCACTACATAATATGTCCATGTAATGAGTATGTATCTGAATCCCTGAATCTAAAATAAAAAAGAGTGAACTTCAAACTATCTGGTCTTCTGTCTCCATTAATAATTGCCTTTTGATCTAGGATTCTTCAAGAAGTCATGTGCCTTTGGGTGGAAGGAATTATGAGAATAGTGTTTTAAAAGTCTCTAATAACTTGATTCACTTCCCACAAATTTTGCTAGGAGTACTTAGAACATCAGCAATGTCCTCTTCAATAAGAAAAAAAATTGCACAGGTCATTAATTCACAATAGTGAACAAGGATTAATCTACCATGCAAGTGACAGTTGGCCAACTTAAAAGTTGAA
>NW_007202460.1:0-1500 GCF_000164805.1 Carlito syrichta | reverse complement strand
TTTTTTTTTATTTCAATATGTTGTTACTTGGTTTTCTCAGCTGCATACCTAACAGGGTCTTTGATTAAGCACATGATTTGGGATTCAGAGAATATTATCTCATTGCCTTTGTACACAGATCTCCCTTTGCACATGACTTGCTAAGTGCCCCCCCAACTATTTCTTATTTGACATAAAACATAACTCAGCTTTTTAGAAAAATAAGCCTTTCTGTCCTAATTGCTTGTATTGTCCACTTTCCAATCATATTTTTCTTTGTACAGTATTGTTTACAGAAGGTGAATGCAGTGCTCTTCCACATATGTTTTCAAGGTTTTTTTTTTGTTCAAATGACAATACATTTGTTATTTTTATGGTAAGCTAGGGAATGTAGTGTTGATAGCAGCTGTTACCCTCTGTTCTTGCAGTTGGCAGAACAGATTCATCAGGGATCACCTACTCTGTTTACCCTCAAGCCCACAGTTGGAGAAAACTGCTTTTATTGTTATGTCTCTTCAGCTGCAATTAAGAGGGCACCTGAGAATTTGCAAACTTTTTAGTCCATTAGTTGGTGCAATGTTAGTGACTATGGATAAAGGTTGCTTGTGTCCTTTTAATTACCCAGATTTAATTTATCCTAAAACAGAATTGAATGGCTTCTTTCCAAGATTTCTGTAGTTGTGGAATCCCAATGATCTTACCTTGGAGAATGTCCTGGGTTTTATTTCAGTGGTTAATAACACCTATCATGTTTTTAAAAAATGTAACTACTGCATTTATTGTAGGATTATTCTACATTTTATTTTTTCCTATGGACTTTTGATTCTTATTTAGAAGATTATATGGTAGAAAGCATTAATATAATGGGGACAGAATGAAGGTCTTTGATTAACAGGTTATGGTTATCTTGCTACAGTAATACTGCATAACCAACCTCCTAGGTGACTTACAACAATATGCATTTATTAGCTTATCCAGGCAGGGCTCATTCTTGTGTCTGCAGTCAGCTGTCAGCTGACCGGGCAGTTTTCTTGATTCTGACTGGGCTTGCTCAGATATCTCTGGGTATGCTGTCAGCTGTTCTAAGATGGCCTCTCCGGAAAAGACAGGGGCACCTCACCTCAGCTCAGAATGTGTCTTTCATTCTCTATCAGACTGGCTCAGGAATGTTCTCACAGCAGTGGCAAAGGGCAGGAATAAGCAAATCTACTCACACAAGCACTTATCAAGCCTTTGGTTGCATCACATTTGCTAATATCCCATTGGCCAAAGCAAGTCTCATGTTTGAGGCCACATCAAAGTGGGTGGGCACTTCAGGAAAAAGGGCATAGAAATAGAGAGGTTTGAAGAACTGGAGCCAGTTCTTGCAACCAGTGGATTGCTGAATCTCTCATTCTAAGCCTGTATGAAGCCTGTTTCTGCTTTCCATGAACTGTGCATGTTTTCTCCCTTGCCTTTTTTCTCTTCTTTTTGATCCTAGGCTCATCTTCCTTATTTTCCTTACCTGTTTTCCTTTGCTAA
>NW_007202459.1:0-889 GCF_000164805.1 Carlito syrichta | reverse complement strand
AGCCTTCTAAGTAGCCGGAATTACAGGCATGTGCTACCACGCCCGGCTGATTTTTTTTTTATTTATTGTAGAGATGAGGTCTCACTGCCCAGGCAGATCTCGAATCCGCGGGCTCAGGCAATCCACCCACCTCAATCTCCCAAAGGCGTGGGATTACAGGCTGAGCCACCGAGCCCGGCTGTTTTGTTTTTTTTTTAAATGTTGAGTTTGAGTTCCTTGTAGATTCTGAATATTAGTCCTTTATCTGAGGCATAATTTGCAAATATTTTCTTTCATTCTGAATGTTTTCTGTTCACTCTGTCAATTATTTCTTCTGCTGTGTAGAAACTTTTTAGTTTAAGTCCCATTTGTCTATTCTTGCTTTTTCAACCATGATATTCTTTGGGGCAGTGTTTTGTTGCTGCTGTTGTTTTAAATCTTGTATCTCTAGTGCTAGCATATAGTAAAGCTCAGTGAATGTTTGAAGAAGGCAAATGATCTTGGTATTTTTAGCCCAACAGTCAGGATAAATACCACATTCACTGCATTCTTATTATGTATCAGGCATATGGCTAAAAAGAGGAAAAAGAAAGTTTCTGTCCTGGAGGAGCTTGAATAAAAGGAAGGGGCAATATAATATAGTGCTTAAGAGCACAAATCTACCTGCATAAACATTTGTATACCTTACTCTGAATTGTAACCCACATATTTAAAATTAAAAATTAAAAAAAGAGAGCACAAACCAACTGTGTAATATTTGATCAGTTATTTAATATGTCTGAATCTTAGTTTCCTTATCTGTAAAATGAGGTCTATAACATATATATCCCTTAGCCGGGCATGGTGGCACTTGCCTGTAGTTCCAGCTACTTGGAAGGCTGAAACAGAAGGATCGCCAGATCCCAGCAGG
>NW_007202458.1:196050-228389 GCF_000164805.1 Carlito syrichta | reverse complement strand
TTATGGTAGTAAATGATAAAATTCACTACTAATTTACACATTTTATGAAATTTATAATATACCTAAATTATGCTTAGTTTTTGGTTTCTCTAGTCCTCATGGCTTGCCTATGAGTTCTTTTAATATTGTCACAAATATCCAAAAAAAATTCCAAGATATTTGTAGAAAAAAATTGTATAAGTGAATCTGTGCAGTTTAAACTCATGTTGTGCAATGATCAACTGTAAATGTTGTCTACAAGAAACTAACTCTAAATATAGAGATGCATATAAATTAAACATAAATGGACATTAAAACTAATCCAATTATACAAGTTTAGGCATATTAATTTCAGACAGAGCAGACTTCAAACAAAGAAAAAGTTATCTGGAGTAAAGAAGGGCTTTGCATAAAAATAAAAGCATGAACTCTTCAACAAGATAAAACAATCCTTAGAATGTTTGTCCCTAAGAACAGAGGGGCAAACAAAGTGAGGAGGAAACTAACAGAACTAAAAGGAGAAATAGATGAATCCACTATTACAGTTATAAACTTCAATATCTTCTCTCAGAAATGGACAGAACCAGAAAGCAGATTTTCAATGAGGACACAGCTGAATTAACAGCACCATCAATCAACAGGATATAATTGATATCTACAGACTCTTTCATCTTTTCATCAAATGCAGATTACACATTCTTTTCATGCTCATATGAAGTATTTACCAATATAGACCAAATTCTGGGTTGTAAAACATAGCATGACAGAATTAAAAGAATACAAATCATGCAGTGCATGCTCTCAGACAACAACAGAATTAAACTAGAAGTCAAAGGATAACTGGAAAAATAATTGGAAAATCCTAAATGCATGGGGATCAAACACCACATTTAAAAGTAACATATTGGTCAAAGAAGAAAATGTCAAAAATATTTTAAAAATTTTGAACTAAATGAACATGAAAATACATCAAAATTTGTGAAATGTAAGGAAAACATTGCTTAGAGGGAAATGTGTAGCATTCAATGCACATATTAGAAAAGAAAAAATTTTAAATCAATAATCTAACTTTTCACATTAGGAAACTTCAAAAAAGGAAGCAGAAAACAAATCCAAAGTAAGCAGAAGAAAAGATATAATACTATAAAGACAGCAAAATCCAAGGTAAGCCGGGCTCAGTGGCTCATCCCGTGCCTTTGGGAGGCTGAGGGGTTTGGACTGCTTGAGCCCACGGGTTCGAGACTCGCCTGGGCAGCAAGACCTCATCTCTACAATAAATAAAAAAATCAGCCAGGTGTGGTAGCGCATGCCTGTAATTCCAGCACTTGGAAGGCTGAGGTGGAAGGATCGCCAGAACCCAACAGGTCGAGGCTGCGGTGGCTGGGAGCGGCCACTGCACTCCAATCTGGGCGACCAAGTGAGACCCCAACTCAAAAAAAATAACAAAAAAACAACAAAAAAAATCCAAGGTAAATTTGAAAGAAACTGAATTTTTCAAACACATATCAATAGTTTAATAGATTCCACAGCATAGAAGTATTCAAAATTAACAACCAAAAATACAATACCCCAAACAAAGCCCTTGCTTAGAGGCATGCAGAGGTGACTTCCTTCTGAAATCAGTAAATATTAGTAGTCAGAAATAATCTCTTTAGTGCATGCCAAATTAGGGTAACTTCATGTTACTAAATTTGCAAATATTTTAACTGTGAATATTCCACCACTAAGATATTCAGGTAAGTAACTAGCTTTTCATAATGTCAAAACGTAATTGTGATAAAAAGAAAAGTGAAAATATACATTATGCTGTGAGAAACACAAAAGAAATTATGAGATTCTTATGAAAGTGTAAAAGATTATGTAAGAGCACACACAGGCACAGATAGATGACTGCACAGGTGTATGTCGCCAGAGAAATATCCTGTAAAGACAGTCTGCTATCAGCCATCTACAACCCCTCACCAATACCTTTCTGACCCCTGTCTGTTTGCCTGTGCTGGTGGCCTCAGTTTCCTTCTCTGTACACCCTTCCACTAAGTTGCATAGTGTCCCTTAGGCTGCAATCAGACTAGGATATATGGACACTAGGTAGTAATGATCAAGTTGTTGCAGGAAAACAGAAAGGCCCTGACACCGAGGCCATCTTAGGAAGTAGCAGTTTATTAGTGCCAGTGTGACTCAAAGGGCTAATGCTCCAAGGCTGAGCACCCCGGGGAGAGAAGAGAAGGGTATTTTATGCCTTAGTTCAGGTAAGAGAGGGACTTGGGTTGTGTGATACATTTTTGTTTGGAATTTGCAAGGTCGTACTTAGCAAGTCCAGATTTTCAAAGAACAATTGGTCTCCAGGATATGCATAACAAGCAAGGGTTGTAAACTGGTAACTTCACAAAGAGAGGACTTGGGTTAAGGTTGTGAATTCGTTACTATCTTGCATTTCCAGGAAAGTGCCTTATGGCTATTTAGTTTTCTCAAGCCTCATGTCTATCAGGTTTCGAGCCTGCAAGTTGATCTTTAAAAGGAATAATTTTAACTGTTTTTAGCTCCTCTCTGCCACAAAGTCACTGAGGATTTTCTGATTCATAGATCTCACCTATACCTAAAAAATGACTGAGGGTACTGAAAGTTGTGCTAGGCGTGTGGTGTATGGTGGTCCGAGCATTGGAAAGGGAGGCAAACAGAAACACCCAAAGTCCTTGAGCCTGCCAGCTTATGAGACTAGGGTTTCTCTCTGTATCTCTCCACTCATGCCCCTCCCTAGACTTAAGTAAAACCCAGGGATGTCACTAAGTATAGGGGCCATCCTCACTAATTCTGTATTTCTGACAGGCAGACCTCATGGGCTAAGGCCTCAAGGACCAAGGTCTAGCAATCCAAAATTCCTCCCCACAGAAGACATCATTCTCAGGGAACTCTTCCTGCATTACTTCCTGCCCTGTCCTCTCTTTATGTTCTTCCCCGGGAACCTCACACATGTGATCAACAAAGAGCAACACAGAAGATTCTTCTTTATGCTGACTTTCACAAATGAATTAATAAATCTCTCAAACTCCTCACCTGTATTCTTTCCTACTTTCTAAAAAAAAATACCTTATGTCTTTCAAGGAAGACTTGACCTTGATTATGAACATGAATTCTTTGTTGCCTTCTGTTCTTATGACAGGATGAGAACTCTGACTTCCCCTTGACCTCTTCTCCAGCCTCCCCCTTCTCGATTTACTGTAAGACATTCTCATGGACCATTCTGCTTCCACTTCAACTGCTCCTCTTCTACCTTTCTGGACAGTTTGGTCCCCTTAACCAAGAAGTTCTTCTTGGGCTTAAAGAATTAGATCTATTAACATAGATCTCTTGATAATATTTCTAACTATTCATTAATTTGCGATTTCACCAATTTCAGTTAATGAGTTAAATATGTATATCACAACTGCTGTTAACCTGGTGGCAGTCATGGCATAATTTGTATTGTCTGCACATGGATGAGTTTTTTCTTGAATATTCTACTGTCACATTCTGTTAAGATAAACTGCATCATATCTTGCAGATGGAAACCACACAGTGGTGCAGCCTCATTTTTGAAAATGTTTCATTGCCATTGTGGCAGGACGCAGGGGATTGGTAGCAGTTAAAAATATTTCCTTTAAAAAAGCAAGCTACAACTTTAAAGACCCGCCAGGTGCCAGGCAGGTTTTGTTTAAGAAAGGCCAAATGGCCCAGAGACTGGCCATTTCATGGAAGTGCAGAAAAGTAACTAATTCACAGACTTATCCAAAACCCCTCCTCTGAAGTTGACGGTTTACAACTCGGCCGTTCCTGAAAAACCATTTGTTCTTGGAAAAATCTGATTTTTCTGAGTACAACCTTGTAAGATTCCAAAGGAAATATGTAATCACTCAACACGACTCCCTCCCTTACCTAAACAAGGGTATAAGACCCCACTTCTCCTGTTCTGGGGTGCTTGATTTGGATGCATTAGAGCCTCAGGTGCACTGGGATGGTCAGCGTAATAAAGTGCCACTTCCTATAATAGTTTTGGTGTCACGATCTCTCTATTTTTCCTGCTACATTTCTGGTGCACTGGCCGGGAAATGGAGAGTTTGGAGATAGTGTGTTCCACCTCCTTCTTCATCAAGGTATGACCTCCAGGGCAACAGGAAGGGCAATCTCACCTGGTGTGCAATGGACCTTTTGATCTGTAGGAGGGAGGCCCCTCCTGGCACACTGAAGCTCAGACCACGAAACCACAACAGGAACCCAAGAGGCAAGGAACTGGCATAAGGATGACCACCTGACAGAAAGGACAAAAAAGACCGCCCGACGGAAAGGGTAGGAATAAAGGCCTTTGCATAGACCTGCCAATGGCTGGCAGAAGGGGAGCTTGATCACTTCCCGGAGCCCGCAGGTAATCTCCAGCCTGAATGAAAGGGCTGAAAGGCAGTGGAAGGAAACACTGTCTGAAGATGAACCCGTAGACTCCCAGGATTAGGATGGAGAGTTGAAGAATGTGCTGTGTGCTTGTGTGTGAATGAGACGCACGGCAGGAGGGCTCCACATAAAGTTAGTCTGTGTTGGGGGTGTACCAACCTGCCAATTGCTGAGAGGTGTCTGAGATATCTTCGCAAAGAGTATGACTGGATGGGACAAAGCGGATGTTTCCCATACCCCTCATTCTCTTATTTGTGTGTGTGTGTCGTTTTAAATCTGCTAAAAAGCTGGTTGAGTTATTATGCTTTGTTTAACGAGACATGTCATCTTTTAAAAACTTGATTGGTGCATGTTTCTTCATGTCATTTTATGTCTCCCTTTATTTGTGTGATGTTTTCTCCCAACCCGTTGGCACTGTTAAAATTTCTGCCTCTTGTTAAGGTTGTGGAAAATTGCCTGCTGCGTATAAGAAGTGTTACCGCTTATCTTAAAATTTTTCCAGGGACCTTGCCCCCTCCCTTCCTTAGCCTGTGTTCTCCTTCATAAATTCTGAAGGAGTTCATTGTAATCCACCTGTAAAGAAACATAGAAATGTCTCTTATATGCTACTTAGTCTTTTGCTAACTCAGTGCAAGTTAATGCTAGCCTTGGAGGAAAAAAATTGTAATCTTTTTCTGGCAACTAAGGGAATAAATAGGCTGTTCTTGTTTTCAAATGCTAAAAGCCAGGTTAGTTGAAAGTAAGTCTGTTTCTAAAGGTTTAGGCCTTGCCTAAGATCGTAATCAACTGCTTGTCCCTATAAAACTACTTGGAAAGTCTCTTAGAGTTGTGTAATATATGCTGAGTCCCTACTTTTTATTGTAATGCTAAATAACACTAATGCTTGCATGTTTGGCTACACCTGACTAGCACACCTCTTACAAGAGTGGTAAAGCTTTAAATGCCAAATTCTTTGCAGGACTTAATAAGGCATGGGAACTGGCCATTCCCACATGATTAAGTCACCTTGTAAACTCGGTACTTCACCTAGGGGACACTCTATAGAGCATAAGTACTAGGCACACTCTATAGAACATAGAGTGAGACCTAATCACTCTCATTTAATTGTCCATGTCTTACAACTAAGGCTGCTGTTTAGTAATTCATGAGAATTTTTGACAATTTTGCCTGTTCATAATTAAGAATAAGTGGGAACAGATCATTTCACATCTACGTGGTCTGTTCACTCTAAAAGTTTTGCACCAGGCCTTTTTTGTAGACACCATTGGAAAGTTGTGGAGCAAAAGAAAAAAAAGGGGGGGCTTCTATAAATACTGAGAACACTCAGTCTAGAAGAAGTCATCAGGGTTCCAGAAATTCCTAGCATTCCTGTTTATGACTTTATTTAGTTATTTGTTTGTTTTAGAATTCTCCCTTGAGAAATAAATTGCAAGTGTTCAGAACAAATTCTGGGGTTTCAAGAAACTTGACAAAGAGAGTGTGTAGTGGTCTGTGCCCTCAGACACCCCAATGGCACAGATTTTGAATAATTGGAGCAAACTAAAATTATGTGGTTTAATAATAATTAAGTGCATTATTAAAAATCAAATTTCAATTCACTATAAGTTAACAGATAATAAGATTTGGAAAAGAAGAAAACTCTCAGGCAATTAAATTCACTTTGTAGACCTAAGGAAAAATAAAACGATCAAAAGTTCTGTATGCAGAGGCATTTTAAAAATTTATTTCACTACGTTGCAAACAAGATTATATCCTATAAAATATTAAATGCCAAACTCCAGAGGCTTAACTCAGGACTAGAAATCTTTATGCATATGGTTTGCCCATTTTTCCAGCGCCAGTTGTTAAGTAGCGTCTCTCTTCCTCCGTGTGTTTTTGTTGACTTTGTCAAACATAAGATGATTATAAGACGGAGGTTTTATTTCTGGACTTTCAATTCTGTTCCATTGGTCTGTGTCTATCTTTGTACCAGTACCATACTACTTTATTTACTGAATCATAGAGTAAATTTTGAAGGCTGGCAATATAATGCCCCCAGCTTTGTTATTGTTGCTTGGGATTTGGGGGTATTTGGGCTTTTTTATTTTCTTCCATATAAATTTAAGTATTGTTTTTTTCTATATCTGTGAAAAATTATGCTGGACATTTAGCAGATACTTTATTGAACCTGTAGACTGTTTTAGGCAGTATATATTTTAACAGTATTTAGTCTTCTAATTCATGACCATGAGTTTGTTTTTTTTTTCATTTGTTTGTGTCATCTTTGATTTATTTCAGCAGGGTATTGTAGTTCTTGTTTTAGAGTTCTTTCATCTCTTTTTCCACATGTATTCTGAGGTATTTTAAATTTTATGGCTATTTTAAATGGGATTTTGTTTTTGATTTGGTTTTCAGTTTGAAGGGTGTTGGTGTATATAAATGCAACTGATTCGTGAGCATTGATTTTTGTAACCTGAGACTACTGAAGTCACTTATGAGAAGTCTTTTAGTGAAATTGTTAGCATATTCTAGATATGAAATCATATCAATCTGCCAAAAGAGATAATTTAACTTATATTTTTTCCCTAATTGAATACCTTTTATTTCGTATTCTTGCATAATTGCTCTGGCTAGAATTTCCAGTACTGTGTTGAATAGGATTTTTTTTTTTTTTTGAGTTGGAGTCTCACTCTGTCGCCCAGACTGGAGTGCAGTGGCCACTCCTGGCCACTGTAGCCTCGACCTGTTGGGCTCCAGCGATCCTTCTGCCTCAGTCATCCAAGTAGCCGGAATTACAGGTATGCGCTTCCACGCCCGGCTGATTTTTTTGATTTATTGTAGAGATGAGGTCTCGCTGTCCAGGCGGGTCTCGAACCTGCGGGTTCAGGCAATCCACTCACCTCAGCCTCCGAAAGGTATGGGATTACAGGCTGAGCCACCGAGCCCAGCTTGAGTTATGTTTTAATGAAGTAAGTTTTATTAGATACATGTAAAAAGTCATAAGGAAATAGACACATGTAAAAAGTCATAAGAAAGTAGATTTGGGTCCAGGTGAGGTGGTTCAACCTACTTATGTACATAATTTCTTGCATTTCTAATTAGTGTTCCCCTATCCATGGAATTATAAAAGCATATGAATTATTCAAATAAAAATGTTAGCAGTGTTGACATTAATTCATCAATGAGTTCACAAATATCTTGAAATCTTGATTACAATCATTCTAAACCAGATTTTGAAGCCAGAATCATGAACATCCTCACATCACTTTCTGTGACAAGAAGACTGATGTCAATGAAACATTTCTTAATAAAAGACACTGCACCATTGACTGTGTGATTTTCACCTTTATTGTTGACACCCATTCTGCAAGTTTTGATGCAAGTGACCTTACCAGAAGGAGACAGCAGGAGATTCTAGGACAAGTTAATCCACGTGCAAACAGTGGAAACCTTGTCAAGATGAACACAAGGCTGATAGAACAAGAAAAAACCCACATTGGTGATATAGGTAAGTAATGAGAATTTGGAAATATTTATCAAGAGGGCCATAAAAATAAAGCTGAATCTTAGAAAACACAAGATCATACTTGGTCTAAAGTAAATTTTGTAATAACTTTTGAAAGCATGAAGTGTGTATCTAGTATGCCAACTTTGTTTTTCTTTTTCAAGACTTTTTGGCTATTCTGGATCTCTTGCATTTTCATATGAATTAGCATTAGCTTGCCAATATCTACAAAAATAAAAGGCACATGGACTTTTGGTAGGAATTGTGTGAATCTATATATTCATTTGGAAAATACTGCCCTCTTAACAATATTGAGCCTTTTAATCAACTAAAATATTTTTGTCCATTAATTAAAAATTTCTTGGATTTATTTCAATATGCTTTATATTTTGAAAATATATAACATACACTTTTTAAGTCATTCTTAAGTATTCTTTTCATTTTTATGCCATTAGATGATTTCTGAGTTTCAATTTAGATTGTTAATTGCTATTGTGTAGAAATAAATTTATTTTTACATACAGAAATGCCATACTACTATCTTACTGCATTTATTCTTACTTATTATTGTATTTTTGTGATTTCTTAAAGGAACTTTTAGTATACAAAAGTCATACTATTTGAGGAGAGATAGTTTTTCATTTTTGGGTTTTTTTTTTATTTTTACTTTCTCTTCTGGATGTCTTTTATTTATGTTTCTGGCCTAATTGCCATGGCTACGACCTCCAGTACAATGTTACATGGAAATGACAAGAATGGATATCCTTGTCTTGTTCGTAATTTTGGGGAAGGTCTGAGTCTTTCAGGATAATATGTGATGATATGTGAGGTTTTCTTGAGTGTCTTTTTCAGGTAAAGAGAGTTTTCCTCTGTGGCTAACTGTTGAGTATTTTTATTATAAATGGAATTCTACTTTTGTCAAATGCGTATTCTACATCTTTTGAGATGATGTGTTTTCTCTTTATTTTATAAATACAGAGCATAAGATTACTTTTTTCTTTTTAATTTTTTAATTTAAAGATGTGGGGTACAATTTAGGATTAGATGTACCTACGGTCATTGTACAGGTAAAGTTTGGACCTCACTTTGGACCCTACCTTACCTGATTTGAGATCAGGTACATTTATTGATGAAGTGTGCCATCCCCGCCACCAATTCCCTTTTTATAGTATTATCATAATTGTTCAAGGTTCGTTTATGAGTAAGAACATGTGATACTCAGTTCTTGGTTTCTGTGATACATTATTGAGTATTATAGACTCTAAATCCATCCAAGTTGCTATAAAGGTCATAATTTTGTCCTTCTTTGTGGATGCATAATACTCCATCATGTATATGTAGCACTTAAAAAAAATCAGTCTACTTTTGATGGGCAGCATGTTCGGTTCCATGTTTTTGCTATTGTGAATAACATCTCAATAAACATGCGTTCGTAGGTATCTTTTTCATAGAGTGATTTGATATCCTCTGGGTATATTCCAGAAGGGGGATTGCTGGGTCATATGGAAGGTCGATTTCTCATTCTTTCAGGAATTGGCATACTGTTTTTCCCCAAGTTTGTACAAGCTTACATTCCCACCAGTAGTGCAGAAGTGTTCCCTTTCCCCACATCCTCTCTAGCATCTGTTGTTTGAGTTATTGATGATGGCCATACTGACTGGAGTTAAGTGGTATCTTAATGTGGTTTTAATTTGCATTCCTTTGATGAGTAGGTAGGTTGAACATCTTTCAATGTATCTATTGGCTTATTGGCTGTTCATATGTCTTCTTATCTTAGTCATATCTTTTGCCCACTTCCTCCCCCCCTATAATGTTTTTATTCTAAAGATGTGGGGTACAATTCGGGGTTAGGTGTACAAATGTTCATTATGCAGGTACCCTTGTTGATGAAGTGTGCCCCTCCTCCTCTGGCAGATTGCCATTACTGCCAATCCTGCCACCCCAAGCAGTTTCCTGCTACTGCCAATACTTTTCTTATATTATTACAATAATTGCTCAAGGTCCGCTTATGAGTGAGAACATCTGATACTCAGTTCTTTGTTTCTGTGAAAGATCACTCAGTATTATAGATTCTAAGACCATTCAGGTTGTTCTGAATTTTATAATTTTGTCCTTCTTAATGGCCCTGTAATATTCCATTGTGTATATGTACTACTTTTTTTTTTTTTTAATCCAGTCCTCTTTTGATGGTCAGCATGGTTGGTTCCAAGTTCATGCTATGGTGAACAATGCTACGATAAACATACGTATGAAGGTATCTTTTTTATAGAATGATTTGAGTTCTTCTGGATATACTCCCAGTAGGGGGATTGCAGGGTCATACGGAAGGTTATTTTGAGATCTTTTAGGAATTGCCACACTGTTTTCCACAGAGGCTATAGCTAGTTTATGCTCCCACCAACAATGTAGAAGTGTTCCCTTTTCGCCCATCCTCTTCTGCATCTGCTGTTTTTTGAATTATTTATGATGGTCATCCTGACTGGAGTTAGGTGGTAACTCAATGTAGTTTTAATTTGCATTTCTTTGATGACTAGTGAGGTTGAACATTTTTTTCATGTATCTGTTGGCTGCTCATATGGCTTCATTTGAGAAGTGTCTATTCATATCTTTTGCCCACTTTTTAATCGGTTTTTTTTTTTTTCATTCAGCATGTTTGAGATCCTTGTAGATCCTCAATGTTAGGTCTTTGTCAGATGACAGATATCTGTACCGTTGACAGATATTTTTTCCCAGACTGTGGGCTGTCTCTCTGCTATCTTCATGGTTTATTTGGCTTTGTAGAATCTTGTCAGTTTCATTAGGTCCCACTTGTCTGTCTTCTCTCTTATGGAATGGGTACTTGGGATTTTGATCAGGAACTGATTGCCAGTTCAAATTTCCATAAGGGTGTTCCCTGCATTTTCTAAGGTCCTTATAGTTTGAGGTTTTAAGTTTAGGTATTTGGTTCATTTAGAGTTGATTTTTGTGTATGATGATAGTTAGGGGTTGTGTTTTAACCTTGTCCATGTGGTCAGCCAGTTTTCCCAGTATGATTTACTGAATAGGTTCTCCTCTCTCCAGTGGTTGAAGTGGAGGCTTTGTCAAAGGTGAGTTGGTTGAGAAATTGAAGTTTTGCTTCTGGAATCTCTATCCTGTTTCATTGGTCTATATGCCTGTTCTTATACCAATACCAGGCTGTTATGATTATTGTAGACTTAAAGTATAAAGTCTCAGAGTGTGACACCTCCCACATTTTTTTCCCCTGAGGATTGTTTACGTTTCCATATGAGTTCCTGTATTGCTGTTTCCAGGCCTGAGAAGAATGTTGCTGGTAATTTGATGGGTATAACATTAAATCTGTAGATTGCCTTGGTTAGGATGGACATCTTAACAATGTTGCTGGTTGAGTGGGCTGGCACGCTTAGCCCCCAGAGTGTTGGCTCTAATGGACTGGCAAGCCAAGCCCTGAGAGTGTTGCTGATTTGGTGGACTGGCAAGTCTAGCCCTAAGAGTGTCTCAGCTTCAGAGTCTTACTTTCTTCCAGCAGCTCTCCTGGTTCAGCCAACTCCCCTGGGGTGCATGGTTTTTGGCTTTGATGATCTTCTGCAGTTCTTCAAGTGAGTGTTCTTGTCTCATGACCAGAAAGGATGAGGAACATGGACAGCCAGAAAGTGAGAAAGCAGGATTTATTAAGAGGACAGAAAAGCTTGCACAGTGGGAGAGGATTCTAGGGGCTTGCCTATTTGGAGCTGAAATCTGGTGTTTATATAGTCCTAAGACTGAGCTAATTGGCTAGCACTAGCTCTGACCTGTTTGGTCATTTTTCTGTCTCAGCAGTGAGTACTTAAGCATTAGCTTAAGAGGTTTTTTGGTAGCTTGTTTACCAACAGCAGTACATCAGCCTGAGAGACCTGCTGGAAGTTTGCTGTGTTGTTACTTGCTACCTTGATACTGGAGTACCTTCCCTATCTGTCTACCTAGACTTTCTCTAGCTATCTCCTATCTCATTTCCCTCTCTGGAATAGTCACCCGAATTGCCATGAGGGAGTAAAGACTGACCAGTCGGGGTACTTCCTGCTGATTATGGGCATCATATGGGGATGGCAGTTAGGGATCCTCTGGAGGGTGATCTATCGGTCCTCAGTAGAAAGAAACTTCCATTCAAGGTTCTATCTGCATCACCATTTGGAGTTTTATGGCATCTAGGCCAGAAGAACAAACTTTACAAGGACATTAATTATACATGGACCAAACACAAGCAATACAACAAAAGGAACTATTAAGGGAAAAACTCATGTCCATATACTGGAAATCCCTAGACAGGATAAAAGAGATGGCATTGTGGACCTGCCTGTTCTAGTAAAGGGTCAATGATTTTATTATTCTGTATTATCTATAAGTTCTCTTTTACTTGGAAGTGTTAATCCAGAAACAACAATTTTCATTCGATAATGCCCATGTTTCTCCACGTTTCTCCGTGAACATATCCAAAGCTCGACGGTTTTGTAAGACCACAGTAGCTAGTGAGTTAATAAATGTTGATTTTCAATAGCAGTGCCTTGGTTTTCCACCCTTGCTGTACCCTGATGGTGAGGTATAACATAGATTTTTTTTCAATTGGGATATCTCAACAAACCAAGAAAGAAACCTGGCAACAGAATGTCCCAGTCAAGATCTTTGTAGAATTGGATGGTCCAGCTTACATCCTCCTAGATTAGGTATGTATATATCATAGCTAGGTACAAAGGCCCTAAATCTCTATGAACTCATTGTCACTGTAGGGATTATTCCAGGAATGATTCTAAATTTAGAATATACTTGGAGGAAGCCATTTGAATTTGATTGAGGATCACCTTAGGAACGACTCTAGTATGCTGACACACTAGAACAAGGGTAGCCAAAGGGGTTGGTGATATGATAACATATGTCAGTGCAATTCATCAGATCCTGACAGTTTGATGTATTCATGATTGTATACTCTGACAAGTCTAGCTGATGTTTTTTCAATTATGGCTATATAGTGTCCAGTTGTGATATGGACTCCACTGGATACTAAAGCCCATGGTTCCCATACCTCATGTAACATCTTATTTTGGTGGAACACAGTTATATTAAAGTACTCTGGGGAAAGCCATCCCTCCTAGGATAGTCCTAAGTGCAACTGGAAACAAAGAGAAGCATTTCCCCACACCTCAACCACTTCTCCAAACTTAATTGAGGTCTTTTCACCTCTGGGAGTTTTCTGGTTAAGTTTCACTGCTTTTTGTAGGGCAGTGAATTCATAGCAAGTACCACTGAGATTTTCTATCTGCTTGAGAGACAATGGTAGAGTTATTGGGGGAGAGTTATAGAAAGTGCCTCCTATGGGCATATCCAACAGGTTGAATAATTACCCTGTTGAGTCATTTATGAAATGGAAGGAGAAAGGGGATGCTCATAGGAAGCTAGGGTCGATGATTATGAAAATAGGTAGCAAAGTAGACTAGGCATTCTGCTCATTCCTGTGAGGGACACTTCTAGGGAAGAAAACAACCCCATGGGAGCTCAGGATAGGGGGTTCTTGACCGAGACATCTAATGGTGAAAATTAAGACAAAAACAAAGGCAGTAAGTATAGGTAGAACAATCAGGAGGAAATCCATAGGCAGGAAGTAATGGCACTTACCTTTTACAATCTTAGTTTGATTCTGTATGCTCTTCTGGGTCAGCTGAGGAAACTTCTCCTGGACACCAGGCTTTCACTCTAGTGTGATGGATCCACAGGTCTATTTCAGTAACCTTTATTGCTGAAAACAGCCTTTGGGTTAGTTGTAAAGTTTTATCTCTTCTGAGATGAAAGATCTGATGGAGGTTGGCAGATAAAGTTTGCCATCCTCTGATTGCAGCCATCCTGGAAACTGAAAAATGTATCCCTGAGATGTGAGAATATTGGGGCTTTATTTCCTTTGGGGGCCTTCCCAAATAGAGTGGTCTCAAATGGATCAGAAATCTGGGTTTACCTTGCTAACTTGGCTGTTCGATCCACTAGTCTATGACCTTCAGCTATTTCATCAGTTCCTTTTTGATGGCCTTTACTATGTATTATTGCCACTTCTCAGGGTAGGAAGACTGAAGACAATAGTTTGCCAATCTCCCTATGGTATTTAATAGGGGATCCATTAGCTGTAATGTAATGGTGGCATGGACATAAAGAACTAAAAAGGCATACTTGGAGGCAGGATAGGTGTTTGCTGACTTCCCTTTACTTAATTTGAGGTTCTTATAAGAGCATTTAAGTCTGCTAGCCAAGCGCTTATATTTGAGGAAAGAGGTGCATTTTCAATGATGTCATTGGAAGTGACTACTGTGTACCCTGCCTTACAGATCCCTTGCTACACAAATTAACTTTCATCAGTAAAGAGAATTCAGTCTGAGATTTCCACATGAGTTTCCTTTAAGTCCTCTCTGGCTGCATAGGTTTGTACTACCACTTGTTCATAATCCTGTTCACATTCCCCATCACTGTCAGGGAGGAAGGTGACTGGGTTCAGAGAAGAACATGATTTTTAAGTGGACAGCAACTTCTAATAATAAGGTCTGGTATTTAAGAGGATAGTTATCAGTTAGCCAGAGGCTCCCTTTAGAGGATAGCCGTTCTGCCACATTACGTGGAGTATACACAGTTAAGTCTTTTCCCGTTGTTAGCTTAATAGCTTCTGGCGCCAACAATACTACTGCTGCCACTGCTCTTAGACAGGCTGACCATCCTTTAGCCACCAGATTAAGTTCCTTGCTTAAGGAGCCTACAGGTTGTTAGACTAGATCCCGAGTCTGAGTTAAAACACCCAGAACCATTCCTTTTCTTTCAGATACATAAAGGTTAAATGTTTTTTTCTATGGGAAGACTAAAAACCAGTGCTAAATTAAGTCTTGTTTTAATTGGTCAAAGCCTTTCTCAGTCTCTGATGACCAAATTAGAAAATGAGTTTTAGCTGATTGAGTCTGCTTAGTTCCATATGCCATTCTATGACTATCATTTTACCACATGCTTGAGCCCCACACCTCCTTTTTTGGTCCAATGCCTTACTTTCTTTAAGTAATCATCCACTTTATTGCAGGACAAAAATTTACCATGCAAGATTCATTCCTATACAAAACCACTCTGTCTTTGCATTATTCCTAACAACTTTCTTTACTTGTTTTCTGTACTTTTCAGGCTTCTCCCATCATCTTTCTATATGACCTTCTACATTTACTTTGAGTCACCCCTAGCAACTCTCTATATATTCTAACATGGATGGTCAGGACCAAATGGCTGGCACCTGTGTTAATTCAGTTATTAATTTGGGTTCTAGTGCCCTAATATTCATCTGGAAATGGATGGGGTGATGGTGAGCTATGCCAGGCACTGTAGCAGGTCTCCCAGCCTTCTCCATGACTATCATTCCTGAGCAAGGTGTTCTTTTATCCCCTCAGAGGAGAGAGTACCTGCTTTCTGATGGCTCTCTGGCCTGTACAGTGAACAAGATCCTGGAGGTTTAGGGTTCTTTGAGACAACCAAGTCTTCTAGTGTCCTGATAGATTGTACCTATGGCTATAGACACCATCCCCTAGCAGATCCATTGTTTCCAGGTCTGTTGAGCTGTTGGAGTTTTGTCATTAAAGGCAACTGCCAATTGAGATGCCTCTTTTGTCCCTCTGGTTCTTCAGTCTTCCATGTTGGCATCCTATTATCCCTTTAATGTCTGGCTTGCTGCATCCATTACAGCTAGCAGGTACACCTTGGGAATTCTGAGGTGTAAACACCTGTAAGGCAGCAACAAGAGCTCTTGTCTTTCTCTCTTCTCTTTTTTTCTGAGCCTTCTCCTGATCCCTGTTATAAATGACTGAGGTGGCCACTTTCAGGAGATTCTCCAAGGTACTATCTGGTCTTATGGCCTCCTTCTTCAGCCTCCTCCTGATATCTGGAACTGCCTGAGTAATAAACTTATCTTTTAAGATTAGTTGCCCTTCAACTAATTCAGGTCTAGGGATGTGTGTAATCAAAGCCTCTCTCAGCCTTTCCAGAAAAGCTGAGGGATTCTCCTCAACCCCATGATCTATCATGGCTTACTTGGAATAATTAAGAGGTTTATTTCTCAAACCTTCCAATATGCAAACCAGGACATGTTTCTTCCTCCATTCTCCCAAATCGCTATTGGGGTCCCATTTAGGGTCTTCCAATGGTACTGCAGACATGCCTACTGCATAGGGCTCCTCCTCTTCTCTGACACAATATAAAATGCAAAGTTAATCTCCAAACCTCTCTGCCACTTGCAGGGTTGCTTGTTTCTCAGTGGTCGTTAGGGTCTGGCATAAGAGCAACATAGCAGCCTTCCAGGAGAGTTCAAATGCCTTCATTAAATTCTGGAAAGTATCTAGATACTTGTCGGGGCTATCTGAAAAACTTCCAAGATCTTCCTTGATTTGTTTCAAGTCTCATAGGGAAAAGGGTACCTGTATCTTACTAGGGCCATATTCACCAAGCATCTCTTGTAGCAGCATAAGCAATGTTGGAGTTCTAGATTGAGGGTTTTTAGAGTAGGAATTGTTTAAAGTACAAGGAGGACCTGAATAAGGAAGGCATGATGGACTCGGTGAAGTGGTCTCATGAGATGATGCCATCCCAAGTGGCGCCTTTGGGGTTGGCATTGTCAGTCCATTGGGATTGTTCCTTGAGATGACCCCTAGGAGGACTAAATCAATTCTACAGTGTTGACAAAGATCCAGATTGTCTCATGATGCAAAGAAATCCTGTACATTTGGGACCTCAGAATTTACAGAAACTGTCTAGCTTCACGATTATATTATAATTGATACTTCGCTCTGGAAGCCAGGTTTCTCCATCCTGCAACTTATAATTCAGCCATGCTTGGGTGCAAAAGAATTTAAGATGCTGTTTAAATTCTGAGGATCAAAGGAGTCCCATGTCCTAGGATGCACTCTTGAGTACACGCTGCATGTAGCCAGATGGCCTGTTACCCATTTTAAGAAGGAGAGAGGTGAAAGAAAGACATTCCTAAGCTTTTCCTCTTTCAACCAACACACATGAATAAGGATCAAAGAAAGAAAGGATCATGGTGACTCCTTGGATGTGAGCATGACCTCCACCCAAGTATAGCGGCAGGGACCTGGTTTGTAGGAATAGTCACACTCACCTACACACTGTCGATTGTGCCTTTGGATTCCTCAAACCCAGTATTCCCCCTTACCAGACTAGGTCTTCAGAAAGGCCTTGGAATGATTTGGTTTAGGAGCAGGATTCTGACAAAGGGGGGGAGAGGGAAGTTTACCTGGGACTTTCCATGAGCCCCTGGCCAGGAGGCCTATGGTTTGAGCCAAGTTACAACATTCAGATTACTTTCCTAACAAGGCCCACAAATATGGAAACATAAAACTGCCCGTACAGTATTTTTGAGTCAGTCCCTGCCATTTTCTTTCAGTCAGCCAGGCATTTCAACATAAAGTCTGCATAGCTAACATGTGAATTATCTAAGTTCGTAGGCATAGAGCTGACAAAATGTCCTCAGAGGTGAAAGTCTGTTTTCATTTGACATTTGCCTACCCATAGTGTCCCCAAATATAGGGACCTCACTTAAAAAGACTTAAATTTCTCATATAAAGCAGTTCCTCATGCTTGTCAATTACAATGCTTCTTACTGTGAAAGGAAAAAAAATGAAACCAAAGCTTCCTACCCTTTGCCTCTTGGACCAATGAACACACCCTGTCCTGAGTTCTTATTCAACAAGGATCAAGCCAGTTGCCAACACTGTCTAGTAATGCCAGCCCCTAAGTTACAAAAACACCCATGTCACCAAGCACCAAGTGGGAACAGTACCCGTGGCAACCCCGAAGAGAAGAAAATGTGAAAATGTGAAAGGCTGAAAAAAGTGTGATAAGAAAGAATGGAAACCCTCTGCAAACACCATGTCAGGTTTTCAGAAATTGGTGTCAGCCTGGAAACCTTCAAGTAACACCAAGGTGTAGCCTTCTCCAGATGCCCTTAATTGCTCCCCAACTTCTTCTAATTCCACAGGATGGCTAGATCTCCATGAAAAGAAACTGGATCGGAACAGGTCAACATTCCCAACACTTGAGGTTGGTGGAGGATTAACCAAGTCTTCTCCTGCAAGCATGACCTTTGTGAACTGTAGATGGCAGCCAGGCTATTCATTTTTAACTGGCTGGTAGAGTCCCGGTAATTTGTTTTTTTGATTGAGTAAAAACAATAAACAAAACTTGAGGATGAGGAATCTTGGAAATTACAGTAAAAACATAGGTCTGCTTTAACTCACCCTTCGGTCAAGCCCCACTTGTTGTGTGCCAAACTGGCATGAGCTTTTCAGGTCAGTCTGGGCATCAAGAGTGTCAACTCAATGGGTTGACCAGCTGAGCCCCAAAGAGGGTCAGCTCGAAGAACTGGTAAACCTTGCCCCAGAAGTGTTGGCTCTAATGGACTGACAAGCCAAGCCCTGAGAATGTTGTTGATTTGGTGGGCTGGCAAGACTAGCCCATGGAGTATTGGCTAGTCTAGCAGGCAGGCGAGCCAAACCTGGAGAGTGCTGCTGATTCAGTGGGCGGGCAAGCCTAACCCCAGAGTGTCTCAGTTTCAGAGTCTCACGTTCTTCCAGCAGCTCTCCTGGTTCAGCCAGCTCCTCAGGAGTGCACGGCTCTTCAGCTCCGGCAGTCTTCTGTAGCTCTTCATGTAGGGATTCTTGTCTCATTCCCAGGAAAAATGAGGAACACAGAAAGCCAGAAACTGAAAAAGCCAGATTTAAGAAGACAGAAAAACTCTCACAGTGGGAGAGAACTCTAAGGGGTTGCCTATTAGGAGCTGAAACCTGGTGCTTATATAGTCCTAAGACTGAGCCAATTGGTTAGCACTAGCTGTGAGCTGATTGGTCATTTTTCTATCCTAGCAGTGACTACTTAAGCTTTAGATCGACAGCCTCCTTGATAGCTTGTTTACCAACAGGAGTGTATTAGCCTGAGAAGCCTGCAGAAGTTTGCTACATTGTTATCAGAGGCCCTACCCTATCTGTCTGCCTAGCCTTTCTCTAGATATCTCCTGTCACACTAGGACTTCCAAAACTATGTTGAAAAAGAGAGATGAGAGACAGTATTCTTGTTTTGTTCCAGTTTTCAGGGGAAATATTTCCAAATTTTGTCTCTATAGCATTATGCTGCCTGTGAGTTTCTTGTAGATGACTTTTACTATTTTGAGGTAAATTCCATTTATGCCTAGATGTTCGAGGGTTTTTGTGAAGAAAGGGTGCTGGGTTTTATTAAAAGCTTTTTCT
This sequence comes from Carlito syrichta, assembly GCF_000164805.1. Taxonomy (NCBI): domain Eukaryota; kingdom Metazoa; phylum Chordata; class Mammalia; order Primates; family Tarsiidae; genus Carlito; species Carlito syrichta. The sequence continues at coordinate 209,207 of NW_007202458.1, read as the reverse complement.
GCATCTAATGATATAATCATTTGTTGTTTTGTTTTACATCTGTGGATGTATTTAGTTATGTCATGGTCTTATGAACGTTGAACCAGTCTTGCATCCTGTGAATGAAGCCTACTTGGTCGTGGTGGATGATTTTTGATATTTGTTGTTGGATCGGGTTTGCTAAGATCTTCTTGAGAATTTTAGAATCTATGTTCATCAAAGATATTGGCCAGCAGTTTTCCTTCTTTGTTGGATCTTTATGCAGTTTGGGTATCGTGTGATGTTAGTTTCATAAAATGATTTGGGGAGAGTTCCATCTTTCTCAATTGCCTGGAATACTTTCAATAGGATTTGTATCAGTTCCTCCTTGTAAGTCTTGTGGAATTCTGGTGGAAAACCATCTAGTCCAGGACTGTTTTTTGGTAGGGAGTTTTGTTAAGATATAATCGATTTCCTGGGTTATTATTGGTCTATTCAGGGTCTCAATTTCTTCTCATTTGAGGTTCCAGTATTTCCAGGTTGGGATCAGGATGTGAGCAAATTTTTTTATCCGATTGGTGATTTTCTCTATGACCTTTCTCTTATCATCTATTTGTAAGAAGCAGTTGCTTTCCACAAAACCCTCCTTCAGAAGCAAGGAAGCAATCTGAAGCTAAGCGGTTTTGATAAATGGCATCGTGCATTTTAGTTTGCTGTTTGGTCAATATGTTAAGGGCCCTTGCAGTTTCATTAGTTATAATTTCAATAACCGGCTGTAATTGAATTATGTGGTTTAGCATGTTCTGATAGCCCCAAGATCCATCTTGTGCCCAGGTAACTGGGTCATAGTATTGGATAATGTGCTCTGGAGGTCAATTTTCTTTGGGAGTTCCAAGTTTTATATATCTGTACCCCCAACTGTTCTTCCTTTGCAAGTGGAAGTAGGAAAAACGAAGGCCAAATAGACCCTAACACACAAGCTCCTGTCCAGTCTGAAGGAAGTACAATATTTTTCCACAGATCCAAATAGGCTATTTTTCCACAGATCCAAATAGTCCTTTTGAGGCTCACCATCTGATGTTCGTGTCAATAGTATTCCAAGACTTTGGAGGTAGTGGAAGTTAGACAAAGGGTGAGGGTTTGGTTCAGGGTGGTCTGGGGACCCCCACCACTGAGTTTTATTAGTCGTGGGATTATAATATCTTTGACCTAAGCATGTTGGGCTTCCAACAGGAGTGTTAAACTTCATTCCCCATGGGGCAAGGCAATTGTTTCTAATAAATGAGGTTTTAAGTGGCCAAATTCCATTGACAGGGCTGAGATACCCTGTTTCATTGCGGAGCTTGTGGGGTTCCAGTTCTCCAGCTTCTCATGGCCATTGATTTCCCATATTTGTTCTCCCACATACATGGCAAGAGGAGATCTTTAGAGACTAAGCAATAGTTTCTGCCGAGGTTAGGAATAGATTTCTAGTCATAATGGAGAGAGGAGGGACACTACTTTCTATTTCTTCATAAAAGGAGTAAAAGACCTCATGGGAGGAGGCTTGGAGTGGGATTGCGATTCTTTTGACATATAGTAGGGCTCCAGGGTCAAGACCTTGCCCATGAATGGGTATGCCAAGCTAATGGCCTACTTTCCATTTTCAATGTTAAAGATGATAAAATTAATGGGATTTCAAGCTCCTGGTTTATAATTAGAGGTGGCAACACCCTTTTGAAGGAATGCGACTTTACCTTGGCCTCTCCATGTGGCCCATGATACACAGCCCCAATGAGGACAAAGGAATTCAGACAAACTATAACATGGGAACCACATTCCATTTGTAGGCTGTTCACATACATACTTATCCCTGAGCCTATACTTCCTCTCCCAGGCTAGGCTTCCACATAAATGATTTAGTACTGGTATTGTGGGTTACAGCATACCACCAGGTTTCATTCATGGCCGAGCAGGCATCAAAGATGACAGACACTGGTTAGTGGAGATCAGTGATTAGGGTTCGGTTAATTAAATACCCTTTCTCCTTGGTGTGATGGACCTCTAGCCATTCTTCACTTGGGGGCGGATATTGTGGGTTGAAGCAGGTGTACTGATTTTCTTGCTGGCAAATAGAATAGTTCTTATTATGCCTGCAGGTCCCTGAAAGAGTTCTTCAGCAAGAGAAATGAGTCTGGTAATGGAGGGTCCAGGTAACTCCTTGACACCATCTGGTTGTGCGAATACACGGGTCACATGAAGCAGAGGGCTTCTAAATTACAAAGTGGAGCCAGATTAGTAACAATAGACAATGGTTATACATCCTATTCAAAGGAGATAAAAGAGTGCTGACAGTAACCTCTCATCATGGGTCCAGCTCTCTGGAGCAACTGAGGCCAAACTTGCAGCAAACCCAAGACAAGAATTACACCAACAAACAATAGCAAGGAATGATATTACACTAAAAACACATTCGTTTGTTTGTTTGATGGTTGGTTCCCCATTACCTTAGAGGTAATGTCCTGGGGTCGTGGCTTGTTTTCTTTGGAGATTCAGCTTCCTGGGTGTTGACAGATTAGCTGTGCACCCCCAGTCTCAGAAGGCCGGTTTTACTCTGCTGTGATGAATCCAGGGAACCACCTCAGCTACCTTTATTGTAGTGGGGGTGGACAAAATAACGGTAAACAAACCTCTCCAAAGAGATTTTAAGGACTGGCTGTTTCATTCCTGGACCCATATGCCTGGGTTTCAAGGGGTGAGCATCCGTGGTTAAGCTCACAGGTAGCCACTCTCTAACCCAATGAGGTATAGCAGGGAGGGCTGAGCCTAGAGCCTGTATCTGCTGTCTCAGAGTAAAGTTACCCACCTTCTTTAAATCTCCTTGTATACCTTTAATAATGGGAGGAGGGTACCCATAAAGAATTTCAAAAGAGAAAAGGGCTGGTTGTTTCATTCCTTTACCCATACATTATCCCTGAGTTTAAAGGGGTGAGCATCTGTGGTTAAGCTCACAGGTAGCCACTCTCTAACCCAATGATGTATAGCAGTGAGGCTGAACCTAGAGCATGTATCTACTGTCTCAGAGTAAGGTCACCCACCTGTTTTAAATCTCCTTGTATACCTTTAATGATGGGAGGAGAGTGTCCCTGAAGAATTTCAAAAGAGAAAAGCCCTGTCTGCTTAGTGAGGCTAGAACTGATTCTTAGCAAAGCAATTGGCAACAGCTGTTTCCATCACAAGTGAGTTTCCTGACACAGTTTACTCAGTTGTAGCTTTAGAGTCTGGTTTATCCATTACACTTTTCTGGAACTCTGGGGCAATAGGCAGTATGTAATGTCCATGTGATTCCTAAGCCCTTTAGCATTTATTGTATTGCCACAGCCACAAATGCTGGCCCATTGTCTGATTCCTTTCAGAAGTAAGCATGCCACTTCATGTGTCTTTTTGGTGTGGGTAGGAAAGGCTAGCACCCAACCCGAGAAAGCACACACAAAAACTAACAGATATTTACAGCCTTGGACCTGGGGAAGCTCAGTGAAGTCCACAATTATGTTTTCAAAGGGGACCTCACACTCTCACTCCCAGAGAGATCTTAAACCCCTGCCACAGGTTATTTCGGGCACATACTTCACATTGTTCACATACTGCGCAGGCTATATTGGAAAGTTGTGGTACATAGAAAAGCCAGCCTAATGTAGTCTCCAGAGCTGTCCAGCCCATATGAGTTTCTTGAAAATGCTTGACAAAGGTTGGGGCCAAAGCCTCAGGGACAGCAACTTGCCCATTTTAAAATTTTCACCATCCACCTGGGAGAAAATTCCCATCTTCAGTTTTGAACTAAGTGTGCTCATGCTGTGAATAATTAGGGTCCTATTCTGCCAGTGGAGTTGGGAACGATGCAGTAGCCAGAGTCATCGGCTTTGTTGTTCCCTGGGGGTCTGCAAGCTTTATCTCTGGTTCACCTTCCAGTTTCCTTGAGTAACCATTGTGTCTCCCCGGAAATGCATGACTGCTACCGTTTTAGGGGCCCATACAGCATCTCAGAGCTCAAGAATTCCTTTACCCCATTTTATGTCCTTGCCTCCTGCATTGATTAAGCCCCTCATATATAAAGCCCCGTGTGCATGGAGAGCGGTGAAGGCATATTTAGAGTCAGTGTATATATTGACATTTCTTCCTGCCGCTAACTGGAGGGCTTGGGTTAACGCATTTAATTCTGCCCTTTTTGCTGAAGTCCTTTTTGGCAGAGGCTTTGCCTCAGTGGTGGACTGCAGGGCTACTACAGGGTATCCTGCAAACTATTCTACCCCCCTTATGAAGTGGCTGCGAAATATTCCACATCGGGATCCCTGGAAGACTGGTCTATCTAGTCAGGTTGGCTGGAGAACACCTCATCCATGACCTCGATACAATCATGGCAGGGCTGACCCAGCTTGGTAGGCAGTGGGGTTGCAGTATTGAGAGTCCACGCCACATCCAAGTGGATGCGTGGATTTTCATATAACATTCCCTGGTATTTGACCATTCGAGCGTTAGTTAACCAGTATTGCCTTTTATATTCCATTGATATCAATGCCGACTGTGGCACCCAGACCATTAGTTCTGGTCCCACGGTCAATTTGTCAGTCTCTGTCACTAGAAGGACTATGGCAGAGAGTGCCCATAGGCAAGGCAGCCAGCCTTGAGCAACACATCAAGCTGCTTGGAGAGATATGCTATTGAGTGGTACCAGGACCCTAGCAGTGGGTTGAGACCTTTATCCCCATTCTAGTTTGTTCAGGTACATACAGAAAAGTGGCTCGGGTCAGGGATCCCTAGGCTAGGTGCACTAACAAGGGCTTGCTTGATTTCCTCAAAGGTCACCTGCTGTGCTTGTTCCCACAACATAGGCTCTCATTCTCCCCCCTTTGTGACTTCATAGAGAGGCTTTGTCAGCAGTGAAAAGTTAGGTATCCAAATTTCACAAAACACTGCGACCCCCAGAAATCCCTGAACCTGACTTCTGGTAGTTGGAAGTGGAATGGAACAAACAGCTTGCTTGCTTTCGGATCAAGCTGATGTTGCCCCTGAGATAAATAAAAGTCAAGATATTTTACTTTTTTCAGCAGATTTTGGCCTTTTTCTCTGAAACTTTGTAGCCGGCCTTCCATAGGAGGGTAAGGAGCTGCTGCATTTCTTTCATGCAGTCCTCCCATGTTTGCCCAACCGGCAGCAAATCATTCACATGTTGGAGCAGCATACAGTCATACTGATTTGCTGGGAAGGCCTTTAAGTCAGAGGCTAGTGCTGTACCAAAATGGTTGGGGAATTTGTGAAACCCTGTGGCAGTCTGGTCCAAATCAATTGGCTTTTGTCACCATTATTAGGATTTTTCCATTGAAAATCAAAAATCGGTTGACTTTGAGGAGCCATATGGACACAAAAGCAAGCATCTTTGAGGTCTAAACAGACAAAGTAGGTGGCTTCAGTGGGGATAAGACTTAGGAGAATGTAGGGGTTGGGAACAACTGGATGTAAAGTAATAGTAGCTTGATTTATCCATAAGTCTTGAACCAGCCTGTAATCATCTGTCCCGTTTCTGAACTGGCAGTAGCAGTGTATTCCAGGATGACTGACAGGGCCAGAGGATTCTGTATTTTAAGTCTCTCCAGGTGCTTTTGGATCCCAACATGTGCCTTACGAGGGATGGAATACTGTTTCTGATGGATGGTCACAGCCCCTGGCTTTTGTTCTATTGCTACTGGGGTATGTTCTGGGCCAGTCCAGGCGAATTATCCTCAGCCCATACCCCAGGCACCTCGAAGGGGTGTTCAGGTCCTTGCTGTGGCTCCCCTATGAGGCTTATAGAGGTACCACTCTTCACCTCAGGGAACTGTAAGAGTCATGATTTTTGCTTCAACACTCCCCAGGGAAAAAGTTACCCGGCCATTGTAGTAGAAGGTTATTTGGGCTTGCAGTTTACCCAAAAGGTCTTGGTCCATTAAAGCCACTGGACAATCTTGGAGGTACAGGAATCCATGGACAACTTCGTGGTCCCCCAGATTGCATTGCCGGGGCTGTAAAAATCTGCCCTGGGGGCAAAGTGTTCAGCCACCTGAGCCACCTGTGGCTCCCACAATGGTAGCTGTTCTGCCCCTGTGTGTGTCCACCCTGAAATCAAGGGCCCAGTCCCCCACAGTCATTTGGACCATAGGATCCTGGGCACCTAGTAAAATGGAGCCTGGTCTAATCTAGTCTTTCCATAGTTTCCCATGGCAGCTAGGCCAAGAAAATGATTCTCGGGGGGCATGTATGGTTGGGGCACAGTCTGGTATCATCCTTGAACTATCTGGCCTCTTCCTCTCCCTTGAGGAGCCGGTCAGAAATCCTCTGGCTCCGGGCATTCATTTTTCCAGTGCCTCTCTTAGAAGCAGTGGATCACCTGGTTACTCCCTAATCTTATCACCAGGTGAGGTGACCCTCCTTACTGGCCTCTCTGCTTGCCTCGGCCTCGGCCTTGGCCTGGCAGGGCAGCTCCCTGGGTGTGTTGCTCTGCCAAAACAGCGGCAAGCAGTTCTACTTTATTTTTCGTTTTCTGGTCTGCCTCCCTCCAGGCCTCTTGGTCCCGAATAATAAATATCTTTGTTGCGACCTCCATTAGTTGACTGGCATTCATTCCAGTAAAGCCTTCTAACTTCTGTAACTTACATCGGATATCTCCCTGATTTTGGCTAACAAAAGCAACATGGATCATTTGCTGATTTTCAGCAGCCTCTGGATCGAAGGGTGTGTAAAGATGGAAGGCCGTGCATAGTCACTCATAAAATTGTCTGGGGCTCTCTTCAGGGCTTTGGAGTACCTCTGAGGTTTTATTCATATTTGTGGGTTTTCCCCTCCTTCCCTCATACCGCCCAATAGGGCTTCTGGATAACATTGGTGCATTTGAAATTCACGGCCATCATTGGGGTCTCATTGAGGGTTTTCCTTGGGGAAATATCTTTGGGCATATGTTTGTAAATTCAGTGTTCCCTCGGGCGCATGCTTGTCTAGCCATTTAAAGCAACCTGAGTAATACCATAATATTCTTCAGTGTTCAAGTTTTTTGTTTGTTTGTTTGTTTTTGAGTTGGAGTCTCACTCTGTCACCCATACTGGAGTGCATTGGCTGCTCCCGGCCATCACAGCCTTGACCTGCTGGGCTCCGGCGATCCTTCCGCCTCAGCCTTCCAAGTAGCTGAAATTACAGGTGCGCGCTACCACGCCCGGCTAATTTTTTTTGATTTATTGTGGAGATGAGGTCTCACCAAGTTGCCTAGGCGGGTCTCGAACCTGCGGGCTCAGGCAATCCACACATCTCGGCCTCCCAAAGTGCTGGGATTGCAGGCTGAGCCACTGAGCCCAGCCTTCAGTGTTAATGTTAAGAGGAGCTAGTGGCAATCAGCCCAAGTTGGCTTGTGAGTTTGAATGATGGACTGCATTAGATCAGTCATGGCCTGAGACTTTTCATTATGTGAGAGGAGGTTTGACGGTCTGGGATTGTAGTACAGGGGCCCTCTGGTTCCCCAATAATGGCAGTTGTAAAGCCTCTTGACATCTTTGGGGAGGGGGCCTGTCAGCAAAGTTTCCCTGGCATCTTCCTGCCGGGGTGTAAGGAGTTAACATTATGGCAGCTCTGGAGTAGCTGCTGCCTGGGGCATTCTAGGTAACCTTAGGGAAAGGGCAGATTCTGGACTAGGGTCAACCTCTGACCCAGCTTCAGCTGCAGCAATTGCAGGGGTGTCGTGGGAAGGGGGGCTACAGCGGCACATAAGACAAAGGCGTCTCCTCGGGTTCCTCAGACAGAATGGGTTTTTTCGACTACTCAGCACTGTGAGGGAGCTGTTGCTTGCGTCAGCATTATTCGATAGCTGTTTTCTAGGCAGGATTTTATCCAAGGTGGGTGAGAGAGGACTGCATCTCACCAACAGTCAATATTAGGAAAATTTATGTGGGTGACCTGGATCCCCCACAATGATTTCAAACACCTTCCTAACTTGTCTCTTGTCTAGCGACCCCTCAGAGGGCCAACCAGCCCCAAACAATGGCCAATCTACTTCACAGAGGGTCCGAAGTTTTCCAGGAGACAAGTTAATACTGTAATTCCCTGAATATCCCCTTTTGAAATTCTTCACCATGCATTCTAAGGAAGGAAACGTACTCTGATTGCCACCCATTTCCTCCCACTAAAAGATGACAATCACATACAAGATGGGAAGGAATGGGGAGGATGAAAGGATTGGACAGCTGCTTTGGCCTTCTCTAGTCATACCCCTCACAGGGGTATTTCAGGTGCCTTCTGCAATAAGTGAGTTTTGATCAAGGACACCATTTTCCCATTACAGGAAATATTTCAGGTGCCTTCTTGGCAATAGGCAAGCCGGTATAACCTCCCAACCAGGTTTCGATCAAGGACACCAATTTTCCATTACAGCAAGTATTTCAAGTGCCTTCTTGGCGATAGGTGAGTTGATATAACCTTCCACTTCACCATTAGGTGGTATCTGGTTCACTCACATTCACATAATGTCTCCAACCTGCCACCCAGTACCTTAGAGTTACACTTTCAACCCCTGTGGGACTACTCAGGCGACTCTGGGAGGTAATCAGGATCCCCTTCTGCCTCTTAGGGGCAGGTCTACCAAACTGAACCCAGGTTCTTACCCATCTGACAGACTTGGCTCCCTTGAGTGTTTCCTGCAACTCAGTGGGTTCCATTGTGCTTCCAAGGTCCTCACCTCTGCACGCCGCCGGTAGGGCTAGTCCCCTATGGATCAAGCGGCCTGCTGATGCCAGATGACGTCACATCTCCTGGCGTCCTGGGGGTCATACCCCCGCCACAAGGGAGATGAAAACACTGGCTCTGCCTCTCAGTTCCAGGCCAATGCACCAGAAATGTAGTGGGAATCTCTACAGAGAGATGGGACACTGAGGCTGCTTTGCCAGGAAAGAGCTTTTATTCATGCCAGCACTGGCTCAGCAGATTTGCATCCAAAAGCCGAGTCCCGAGCACAGGGCAGGCATTGCCTTTTATACATTTTTAGCTTCCTTGTCCCCAATAAGGCTTGTTTATTAGTAACATACTCGTTAATTGGGTATTTCATAGCTCAATGTTACAGCAGAGTTACACTTGTGCATTACAGATTGGGGCCACATTTCTTTCTTTCTTTCTTTCTTTTTTTTGAGTTGGAGTCTCACTCTGTCGCCCAGACTGGAGTGCAGTGGCTGCTCCCGGCCACCGCAGCCTCGACCTGCTGGGCTCCGGCGATCCTTCAGCCTCAGCCTTCCCAGTAGCCGGAATTACAGGCTCGCGCTACCATGCCCGGCTGATTTTTTGATTTATTGTAGAGATAGGTCTCGCTGCCCAGGCGGGTCTCGAACCCCCGAGCTCAGGCAATCCACTCACCTCAGCCTCCCAAAGGCACGGGATTACAGGCTGAGCCACCGAGCCCGGCTCACATTTCTTTCTAATATGTATTATCTAAGAAAGTTTTTATTTTATGGTGCTAGAAGAATTCTTTCATTATTCTGGGAAAGCTTTTATCTTATAAGACTTGGGGGAAGGGCTCCCTGACTCAGTATGTAGTCTGAATTTTTTCTCTTGCTGCCTTTAGGATTTTTTCTTGTATATCTACTTTTTGTAGGTGATTTGCTGTGTCTAGGAGCTGGTCTTCTCACTTGTTTCGTAGGGGCTCTCTGAATCTCTTTGTTTGAATGGTCACATCACTGATGAGATGAGGTAAGTTTTCTTGTATAGTTTCATGGAATGTTTGCTCCAGAGTGGTTCAGCCTCTCTATCTGCCTCAGGGTTTCCAATTAATCGTAGCTTCAGTCTCTTGAAATAATCGGTCATCTCTTGGAGGTTTTGTTCTGTCTCTTTAAGCTTCTTTTCTGTTTTTAACAGCTTGGGTTAGTTTCATAATTTGTTCCTCAAGCTCTGAGAGTCTCTCTTCTGCTTGGTTAATTCTACTTTCCATGTCTTATCAGTTTGTTATTTATTTCACTCACTGTACTCTTTATTGCTGTTGTCTCAATAATCAACTCCTTCATTCTTTCCTCTCCTGAATTCTATTTATTCTCTCTATTAATGTCTTGATATCTGGGTTTGTGACTTGAGATCAGTCATTCTGGGGCCTCATCATTGCATTCTGAATTCTGAATTCTCAGTGTCTGATCTCTCAGAAGTCTGTGTGATACCAATATCCAATATATATATTTGGTTTTTCTTCATTTGTATAGAATTCCCTCCCCCCCCCTTTTTTTTAACCTCTTCTATAATTCTATTGTCCAAGGATAGAGGTAGATTTTATTTCTGTTTGCTTAATCTCCTATTCTTCCTTATGTGGATCCTCTGACTTTGCTCAATTCTGAAGCTGGACCATGTGTTGGGGGCTGTATGTTTTTCAGTTTTGAGATTTAATTGAGGGGGGAGCTGTGATTCACAAACTATCTGCAGATCCCAGTATTCACTGACAGGTGTGTGGGCCCCCTGGTACCCACTTCCTTACAATCTGTCCATGCAGTGGGGTTATAGGCTTGCTCCTTCAAAGCAAAATGATGTAAGAAAAAGAAAAATAATGGAAATAGGAAGGAAGAGGATGAGAGGAAAGCAGAGAGAGAGATAAGGCATAGAGGGAAAACAGGCATACCAACTAACAAATGAAAGGAGACACAAAGACTGAAAAGATTTTTTAAAAACTAAAACCTATAAACAATCATACAAACACACAAACTGACAAAAAACCTATGGAGGTACTCTCCCTCCAAAAATGTCCTTACACAGACAGGAAGTCTTTTTTAAAAAGCAATACAATAACAGAAACAAAGAAAGTATGAAAAATGTAATCAAAACAGAACAAAAGAGAGATAAAAGACAACTAAAATAAACAAACAAAATGAGCAAAACAACAGACAAAAAAATTTGCTCTGAGGTCATTCCTGTAAGTCCAACTTTCTTTCAGCTTTGATCTCCATCCCCTCCCCTCTGCACTCAGCACAGGCTGATTGGGTTGCTCTCAGCATGGGTCAGATGCCCCATGGACTACTGTGAGAGGAGTGTGGATAAGATCTGGACTCACCCGGTTTGCTGCCTGTCAAGTGTTCCACTCATATCTGATATGTCTGTGTCTGATCCAGCATGGGGTGGGGCTTCCGTCTCTTCAAGTTTGATGAGATTACCTCTAGGTCCCCAGTTGGAGGCTGGTTGGAGCTGGGCAGAGAAATGCAAGTCTCTGCCTGGTCCCGGGATAGAGAAAATATCTCTAGTAGAAGTTTCCTCACCAGTAGTGGGGCTCCTCTCCAGCTCTTCCCTTCTTCTCTCTCTACAGATCAGATCTGGGGCTTCAGCCACGTTGCTGTCACAGGTGATGGTGTGAGCTGGGTGCCAGGCAATAATAATCTGCTGTATTCAGCAGGCTTTTCTCAGGAGAGCCCCAAGAACTGCAGAGGATCCTTTGTGCCAGTGGTTCCAATCTCAGGGTGGTGGGAGGTTGCACTCACCTTCAGAGGAGAGCCCCAGGTGCATGAACCCAAGACTCCCCTCGAACAGACTCTCACTCACCCCCAACACACACCCACTCACACAGAGTCTTTACGGACACTCACTTTTGCAGAAACTGTCACAGTCTGACCTGTCCCATCATCATCTTGCCAGAAATCCTCTTGTCCACTTTTTAATAGGACTGTCTGTTTTTTTTCTTTTTAGTACCTTAGAGTACTTATAGATTCTGGATGTTAGGCCTTTGTCAGATATTCAGTTGGCAAATATTTTTTCCCATTCTGTGGTTTGTCTCCCCACTCTCTTGAAGGTTTCTTTTGCTTTGCAGAAGCTATTCAGTTTGATGAGGTCCCACTTTTCTGTCTTACTTCTTATGACATGGACACTTGGCGTTTTGATCAGGAATTAATTGTCAGTTCCAATCTCCATGAGGATGTCTCCTGCATTTTCTAATTTTATTGTAGTTTGAGGTTTTGCATTTAGGTCTTTTATCCATTTAGAGTTGATTTTTGTGTATGGTGAAAGGTATGGGTTGTGTTTTAATCTTCTGCATATGGTCAGCCAGCTTTCTCAGCACCATTTACGGAATAAGTTCTCCTCTCTCCAGTGGTTGTTAGGGGAGGCTTTTTCAAAGATCAGTTGGTTGAGAAATTGAGGTTTTGTTTCCATATTCTCTACTGTTCCATTGGTCTATATACCTGTTCTTGTACAAATACCAGGCATTTGGTTATTGTAGCCTTGTAATAAAGTTTGAAGTCTGGAAGTGTGATACCTTCCACTTTGTTTTCTTTTCTTTCTTTTCTTTTCTTTTTTTTTTTGCTGAGAATTGTTTTGATTATTCATGGTCATTTATATTTTCATATGAATTTCTGTATTGTCGTTTCTAAGTCTGAGAAAAATACTGCTGGTAATTTAATGGATATGGTGTTAAACCTATAGATTTCCTTGGGTAGAATGGACATCTTAAAAATATTGATTCTTCCTATCCGTGAGCATAGAATATTCTTCTATCTGTGTCATCTTTGATTTCTTTGAGCAATGTTTTGGAGTTTTCTTTGTAAAGGTCTTTCACTTCTCTGGTTAGGAAGATGTCAAGGTATTTTATATTCTTGTGGCTAACTGTGTACAGGATTATGGTTTTTATTTGGAACTCTGCCTGTTGGTGGTGTATAAGAATGCGACTATTTTTTAAATATTTATTTTATACACTCACACTTTTCCAAAGTCCTTTATCAGTGCAAGTTGAGTTTCAACAGATTCTTTTGGATTTTAAAAATATAGAATTATATCATCAGCAAAGAGAGATAACTTGACTTTTTTTCTTTTCCCATTAGGATACCTCTGATGTCTTTCTACTGTCTGATTGCTCTAGCTAGGACTTCCAACACTATGTTGAACGGGAAGGTTGTGATTTGGCAGCCTTGTCTTATTCCTGTTTTCAGGGAAAATGCTTCCAATTTATGTTCATTTAGCAATATGTTGGTTTGGGGATTATCATAGATGGCTCTTACTATTTTGAGGTATGTTCTCTCTATGCCTAGGTGCTCAAGGGTTTTTGTCAAGAAGGGATGAATTTTCTGCATCTAATGATGTAATAATGTAACTCCTTTTTTAACATCTCTTGATGTATTTAATAACATTTATGTTCTTGCAGATGTTAACTAGACCTGCATTCCAAGGATGAAGCCTACTTTGTCATGGTGAATGTT
>NW_007202458.1:192522-196030 GCF_000164805.1 Carlito syrichta | reverse complement strand
CGCCTGTAGTTCCAGCTACTTGGAAGGCTGAGGCGGAAGGATCGTCGGAGCCCAGCGGGTGAGACTGCGGTGGCTGGGAGCGGCCACTGCACTCCAGTCTGGACTACAAAGTGAGATTCCAACTCAAAAAAAAAAAATGCAACTATTTTTTTAATATTTATTTTATACACTCACACTTTTCCAAAGTCCTTTATCAGTGCAAGATGAGTTTCAACAGATTATTTTGGATTTTAAAAATATAGAATTATATCATCAGCAAAGAGAGATAACTTGACTTTTTTTCTTTTCCCATTAGGATACTTCTGATGTCTTTCTATTGTCTGATTGCTCTAGCTAGGACTTCCAACACTATGTTGAACAGGAAGGTTGTGATTTGGCAGCCTTGTCTTATTCCTGTTTTCAGGGAAAATGCTTCCAATTTATGTTCATTTAGCAATATGTTGGTTTGGGGATTATCATAGATGGCTCTTACTATTTTGAGGTATGTTCTCTCTATGCCTAGGTGTTCAAGGGTTTTTGTCAAGAAGGGATGAATTTTCTGCATCTAATGATGTAATAATGTGACTCCTTTTTTTTACATCTCTTGATGTAATATTTAATAACATTTATGTTCTTGCAGATGTTAACTAGACCTGCATTCCAAGGATGAAGCCTACTTTGTCATGGTGAATGTTTTTTGAGATGTGTTGTCAAATCCAGTTTGCTAGAATTTTGTTGCTCAGTTTTGTGTCTATGTTCACCAGGATTATTGGCAAGTAGTTTTCTTTCTTTGTTGGCTTTTTACCCAGTTGGATATCAGTGTGATGTTAGCTTCATAAACTGATTTGAGGAGAGTTCCATCTTTTTTGATTGCTTTGAATACTTGCAGTAGGATTAGTATCAGCTCCTCCTTGTATGTTTTGTAACATACAAGACAGCTGGAAAGCTGTCTGGTCCAGGAATTTTTTTCTGGGTAGTTTTCTTATACAGATTTGATTTCCTGGGTTGTTACTGGTCTATTTAATGTCTCAATTTCTTCCTGTTTGAAATTTGGGAAGTTGTGTGATGTTAGAAAGTCTTCCGTTTCATTTAGATTTTTGAGTTTGTTTTCATACAGGTGTGCAAAGTAATCTTGATGATCTTTCATATTTCTCCTGGGCTTATTGTAATTTGAATTTTTTGCATCTCTGACCATGCTTATGTAGGCTTTTCTCGCTTTTTCTTGGTCAGTCTACGGATCCATCAATCCTGTTTGTCCTTTCAAATAGCCAGCTTTTTGTTTTTTGTTTTTTGCTTTTTTCCTTCTATGTTCTGTATTTGTACTTTTATTTTTGGTGATCTGGATTCTTCTGCTGAAGTTAGGGTTTCGGTGATCTTGTCTTTCCAGCTTCCTTAATTGATTTGCTAGGCTGTTAACTTGTGATCTTTCCATTTTCTTGATGTGTGTTAATAAAGAAATGAATTCCCCTCTCAGTACCAATTTCATGGCATCCCCACGGTTTTCATAAGATGTGTCTCTATTTTCATTTGTTGTCAAAATCTTTTAATTTCTGCTTTGATTTCTGTGTTGACCCAGAAGTTGTTCATCATCATGTTGTTTGGTGTCCATGTCTTTGTGGGTTTTGAGGGAACTTGTTGGTGTTGAAATTTATTTTTATTTCACTGTGGTCTGAGAAGGTGCATGGCAGTATTTTTGTCTTATGGAATTGTTTATGCTTGATTTGTGGCCAATCTTGGAGTATATTTCATGTGGTGATGAGTAGAATGCATATTCAGTGATTGTTTGGTGGTGTATTTTGTGGTATCTACTAAGTCCATTTGGTCAAATGTCAAGTTGAGGTTCCAGATCTCTTTATTGATTTTTTGCCTCAGTGATCTATCTAGGGTTGTTAGTGGAGTATTTATGTCCTCAGTTGTGATAGTGTCAGAGTCATTTTTTTTTTTTTTTTGGTCTACTATGAAACTGCTTTATAAAAGTTGGTGCACCTATGTTGAGTGCATATATGTTTAGGATAGGCATTTCTTATTCATGGTTTGAACTTTTTATTATTATGCAGTGACCTTTAATATCTTTTTAAATTTTTGATAGCTCAAAGGATATTTTCTCTGATACTAAGATAGCAATTCAGGCTTCTTTTGTGTTCTGTCCACTTGAAAGTTTGTTTTCCTTTCTCTAGCTTTGAGTCTGTGAGTGTCCTTCTGGTGAGATGAGTCCCCTGGGGCCAGCATATTGTTGTGTAATTGTTTTCAAAGCCACTTTGCCATTCTTTGTCTTTTCAGTGTGCACCCAGTCCATTCATGTTCAGGCTAATTATTGAGATGTGAGAGTTTATCCCTGTCATGAAGTTCTTATATAATTTGTTCTTTGTTTATTTGTTGGCTTGTTGTTTTGGGGTTAATATGTGTGTGTGTTTTCAATTTTTTTCTGCATTTTTGGGAAGACTGTGGTCATTCTTTTATTTCTTTATTCTGTGCTTTATCCTTTCTTAAGTGTTTATGGTAGAGCTGGTCTGGAAGTGACATAAACTCTTAGGGTTGAATGTCTGGGAAGGATTTTAATTCTCCATCACTGATGAAACTTAGCTTAGCTGGGTAGGTAATTCTTGATTGGAATGGCTTACCTTTGAGAACTTTGAAGATTGGACTCCAGTTTCTTCTAGCCTGTAGTTTTCCTGTAGATAATTCTGCTGCTATTCTAATTGGTCTTCCGCAGTAGGTAGTCTGAACTTTCTCTCTCACTCTCTTTAGGATTTTTTATTTTATGCCTATTTTGTGTAAGCAAATTACTATGTGTCTAGGAGTTGATCTTCTCATTTGATGTCTTGCAGGGGTTCTCTGACTCTCTTCAGTTTTAATAATCATGTCTCTAATAAGATGAGGGAGTTTTCTTGGATATTTTTATGGAATGTGTGTTCCAGGATGATCTCTGTCTCTCTGTCTGCTTCAGGAAAGACAATTAAGCAGAGATTTGGTTTCTTGATATAATCACACGTCTCTTGGAGACTGTGTTCTGTCTTTTAAAGCTTCTTTTCTATGTTTTAACAGTTGTAGTTAGTTTCAGATTTTGGTCCTTAAGCTCTGAGTTTCTTTCTTCTGCTTGGTTAATTCTGCTTTCCATACTTGCCAGTTTGTTATTTATTTCATTGACTGTATTCTTTATTGCTGTCATCTCAGTTATCAACTCAATTTTTCCCCTTGTCTCCTCATATCTATTCATTCTCTTTATTAACATCTTGATCTCTAGGTTTGTGGTTTGAGACCAGTTGCTCTGGGGTTCTTCAATGTTTGAGTTCCTAAGTCTGTATTCTTAGGTGCTGTCTTCCCAGGAGTCTGGATGGGACCTGTGTTTTTTCCTTTGGTTTCTCTTCATTTATGATGGTTTCCTTTTTCCCCCTTCTTTCCTTCTGTTGCTCAGTGATGGGGGAATAGCTTTCACTTCTGTTTTCTCAATCCCCTATTCTTCCTTATGCAGATCCTCTGGATTTGTTTAGTGTTGAAGCTGGACTGGTAATGGGTTCATCTGCTCTTG